>NW_027512398.1:30000-330000 GCF_048772815.1 Callospermophilus lateralis | reverse complement strand
GCTTCCTAGTAGAACAACATTATACATAAGCTCATGTTCAGTAAAATAAATATTTTTGCATCTGTGGATGATATATATTTAATGATGAATTTTGTTTGGCATATATATTGCTACTTTTTAATGTCTATTTGTGGGTTTTTTTGTATATATACATACACTCTGTAGATTTTTCAAAATATGAAATATGTGTCTTATATACACTCTCTTAATTCATTCGTGTTCATGTACTTGGATTTATAATCAAATTTTCACAAGGTTATTCTCAGACATATTCATTTAACTGAAATACATGTTTGTTTCCTAGTACTTTTTATTTGTCTAGCTTGTTCCTTCGTTATTTTAAAATGCTTTTGTAAAGTATTAGCATTGATAATGAACTTTTTATGAAAATTTATAGCTTCTTCTAGTGTACAGAAAATATGTATGTATGTCATGTGTAGTTTTACCTGCTAAATCATTGCCCAAACTAAGGGCTCCAGGCAATCCTGTATGTGCCCAGATATGTCCTATTAAGAATGGATATTTTCTGTCCCAGATTAGACTTTGTATACTGGAAAGGAAAGAGAAAACAGTAGAGGAAGGGGAAATCCTACCAGCATCTTCAAGAGATACTATAGCATTAACTATATACTGACTATTGCAAAATAAATTAAACACAGAATCTTTAAACATCACAAAAGCTTATAATACTGCATTAAGCTCTACCTTTTGAGCTGATTGTTGGGGTGCTAAAAATGTAAAAATTTGATCAGGTGTAACTATTGCTGCTGTACCATTATTTGACCCATCAGTGAATATATTTGGAGCATTCATGATAGGAGATTTCTTGTAATTTTTGGAAAAATTACAGGATGCAATGACCCAAAAGACAATAAAAGATTAGATGGTAAGTGGTTATCAAATAAAACATTAGATTTACACATGATTATTGCCCAAGTATTTAACTCATTAGCTAATTCATCAATTTGATTCATAGTGTATGGAGTAATAATTTTATTGGGAGAAATTCCAAACACTCCCTTTGCTGCTCTTATTCCTATGAGTATTAATTGTCCCTCAGCCTCAGGATACCTAGTAATAATAGTGTTAGAAGAATAAGATAAATGTATCCATAATAATGGACCTTCTTGCCAAAATACTCCTGTAGGAATATTTTTTGTTGGTAGCACAATAAATAATAAAGGCATTATTTTATCAAATCTATCCAAATGCATATTTCCCATATATGTTTCAATGATTTTTAATGCCTTTATTGCTTCAGGCGTTAACATTCTGGGTGAATTTGGATCAGATGGACCTTTTTGGATATCAAATATAGGTCCCAACTCTCCTGTTGGTATACCTAGATAAGGCCTTATCCAATTAATGTCTCCTAATAACTTCTGAAAGTCATTAATTGATTTGAGTTGATCTACTCGTATTTGAATTTTTGGTGGACTGACCATGGTTGAGGATAATAGAACTCCTAAATAATTAATTGGAAAATTTAATTGTACTTTATCAATTGATATCCCTAGATTATAATTTTTTAATAAGTTTGTAAGTGTGGCATAACATTCTAGCAATGGGTTTTTAACTTGTGTGCTAATAACACATCATCCATATTGTGAAATATTTGTAGTTCAGGATTTTGATTTCCAAGTGGCTGGATTACTTTGTTAACATAAATATGACAAATAGTTGGGCTGTTAGCCATCCCTTGAGGGAGTACTTTCCACTCATACCTCTGATCAGGACCTTCATGATTCAGTGCAGGGATAGTAAATGCAAAACTTGGACTATCCTCAAGAAGAATTGGAAATGAAAAAAAAAAAAAACAATCTTTAATATGTATAACTAAAACATACCAAGTTTTTGGCAAAGCAGACAATTGAGGAATCCTTGATTGAGCAGGTCCCAAAATAACCATCTCATTATTAATGGCTCTTAAATCTTGCAATAATCTCCATTTACCAGATTTCTTTTTGATGACAGAAATGAAAGTATAATGGGGAGATACAGAAGGTTGTATATGTTCTTCTGCTAATTGTTGTTTGACCAGGAACTGGGCTGCTTGTATCTTTTCTTTAGTCAGGGTCCACTGAAGAAGCCATACTGGTCTTTCTGATATCCAAGTAATTTTTATTGTCTCAGTGGCCCTTTCTGAAAATCAAACCCATGTCTGTCTGTTGCTTGGTCTATTTGTATTGGCGCTGCTATACCTTGTTCTTGTTTTTCTAATCTTTTTCCTTTCCTAAAACCTTCTCTAGCCATAATAGTGGGTACATTTTGATTGATGTTATTTGTTAATGTCAAACCTAATTGATCTAGGACATCTCATCCCCATAAATTTACAGGAAGATTATCCAATACATATGGCTGTATAGTTCCTTCACATTCTTCAGGATCCTTCCAATCCAATACCATTGCACTTCTATGGGGATTAGTTGCCACTCCTAGGTCTCAAAGTGTTTGAGTGTATTGTTGTAATGGCCAATGTTTTGGCCATTCTTGATGAGAGACAATGCTAACATCTGCACCTGTATCAAGTAGCCCATTAAATTCATGTCCTTGAATATTTAGTTTTAGCCTGGGGCGAGAATCTAAATTTAAAGAAAGCATAACCAAATCTACACCTGTGGAGCCTAATCCCTTGGAACCTCTTTCTACAGCACGACTGGAAAATTTATCATGCAGACTGAGTATTATTAGTAACTGTGCTATTCTATCTCCTGGTGAAATTACTGATATGTCCTTTGGAGAACTGGCTATAAATTTTATTTCACCTTCATAATCGGGATCAATTACCCAAGGACTTATCATAAGTCCTTTTAGATTAGAAGAGCTGCGTCCCAATAATAAGCCTACTGTTCCTTTGAGAAGAGGTCCTTTCACCATGTGTGAATGATTTGAACCCCCATCTCTACAGTTAGTACTGATCTGACGGAGGTGCAGATGTCTAACCCTGCGCTCCCTCTGATTTGTCTGATGAGGCGTCTGATGCACAATGTGTCCTGGGCACTACACTGATGGGGTTGCTGGGTTCCTCCAGTGCTCCGTATATTTGTGGTTTTGGGCCCCAGAGCATTGGGCTCCCCTGTCCATTTTTTGGCAATGGAGCCCGGTGCCTTTCTCCATGATATCGTGGATAAACAGATAGTCCTTGTTCGTTTTTGATAATGAAGTACCCTCTATGGTGGTTTGAGAACGGCATTCATTAGCCCAATGTCTCCCTCTACGGCATCGTGGGCAAATACCCAGTATTCTACTCCTTTGGTACCTATTTTTGTTAAACCCTCTTCCTATGGAGCAATTCCTTTTAAAATGTCCTTTTTGTTCACAATTGTAGCATGTTCCTGGCCTTGCATCTAAAGCCTGTTTAATGCAGCTGCCACAAATTGCCCTTGTTCATTGATGTCTCTGGCATCTAAAGCCTGTTTTACTGCAGCTGCCATGACTTCCTCTTATTCATTAATGTCTTTACATAATTTAATATATGTGTTTAAATCTTCATGTTTCCATGGTCTAGTGATATCTCTGCACCTACGATTCGCTTGGTCATAAGCCAGTTTTTTATTAATGGCATTGCTTGTTCTGTATTCCCCAAAACTCTGGTAGCTGTTTGAATAAGCCTATCTACAAATTCAGTGTAAGATTCATTAGCTCCTTGTATTACCTTAGATAATTGACCTTGTAAACCTCCATGTCCTTGTAAAGTCTTCCATGCCCTAACTGCCTCTGCAGCAATTTGTGCGTATACGCCAGGATCATATGCAATTTGTTGCTGCTGGTCCTCATGAGGTCCCTTTCCTAACAACATATCTATATTTCTCTGAGGATAACCAGCTTCTGCATTTCACCTAGCCGTCTCCTTGCAAAATTCCTCATTGGCAACCTTCCATAAAAGGTATTGACTTCCATTTAGCACAGCTTTACACATATTAGCCCAATCTACTGGTATCATATTCAAGTTGTTAATGGATTCGACCAAGCTTACAATGAAGGGTACTTGAGGACCATAGGTTGTTACAGCCCCTTTTAGCTGCTTCACTGTTTTGAAATTTAAAGCATGGTGAATTCGCTGCCCTCCTACCTCAAATACAGGGCATGTTAATACTTGAGATCCTGTCTCAGGAACCGAACTATCAACTGCGGGGTTTGGGGGCCTCCCAGCATATGGAGGTGGCCTTGTTATTTGGACATTTACATACTCTGGTGATAGAAAGGTGTTAGTAACAGTCTCCTGTAGAGGAGGCGCTGTTGGTTGGACACTTACGCCCTCTAGTTATTGAAAGTTGTTAGTAGCAGTCTCCTTTTGTAACTTTGCCCCTGATGGCTTTTTCTGACCTAAGCTTTGTTCCTCTATCTTTGTCTGATCTGAAGTCTTTGGACTAAGCAAACCAGATATAAACGTCCTCAATGGCAATGTGCCAACTGTCAGAGTCCCTGGGCTGTTCTTTTCCCCCCTTTTAAATTTTCACCATGATGGTTCCATTATGGTATATTTAACAACTCCTTAAAAATCCATGGGCTACATTTTTGTATTGTATCAACGTATGCCCTGACTGTTCTTGACTTTACTGAGGTGCCTCCTTCCTCTAACAATTTACTTAACACTCTTTCAGTTTGTTTTTTTACTAATTTCTGATCCTGTATTTCTACTATAATACAACCCAACAAGACGATGCCAAACAAAACCGAGACAGAATAAAATAAAAAGGGAACAACAAAAAGTCATTATAGCCTTTATATCCTACTGACATGTGCATCCGTCCTTTCTTCCTATCTGTTCCTCAGAAGTAAATAATTTTTTTCTCAGATGTGAGCGGTTTTTCATCCATCTCACTCATCTCCATGGACAGGCAACAAAAGTGAAGCAAAACAAAAGAGGAATCTTAAAATGGCTACCGATCCTCTCGCCCTTCCCTCAGGGGCTAGCAGTTTACCTTATCACTTACCCTCAGTGGCTCCCCGTGCGAGCCACCAAATGCTGCATTCTGGCTGGGCACGATTCAAGAGCGACTTTTCAAAAGAAACAAAGTTTATTTTTAGAACCACACACGCCAAGCAAAACAGCTCCTTAGGAAAAACCCTCAGAGCCCAACTGCCACCACTGGCTTCCTTGCAAAGTTTCTGTCACACCCACAAGCCTCTCCACCTCCCACAATCCTCCTGCTCTTGAGGCCATATGGCTGGGTCAGGTGGGTGGAGCCAAAAAAGTCCCACAATGAGCAGCTCTGTGGTCTGAAAGGGCAGGGTAACTGCCCAATGTGCATCATCGCAGAGGAGCCAATCAGCTTGATGTTGCTGGGGCTGCTGTGAGCCAATCATCAGCTGGCAGTCGGAAAGAGCGGGGAAAAAGCTCAATGAGCATCTCCATTGTGCATCACCACAGAGGAGCCAATCAGCTAGATGTTGCTGGGGCCGCTGTGAGCCAATAATCATCTCGCAGGGGAATGTTGCTGGTAACTGGAAGTTTGATGGGGCCCCTTAAGCTGTGGCTCTCAACAAATTGGTGTCTCCTTTCTCTGTAGACTATTCAGCACATGTATTTTTATATGCACATATAGAATCCTACCTGGTATCAAACGTACATTTTTGTGAGGTTGCTGACTAGGCATATACAAGTTATGAGAAGAGATCACTCCTCTTAAACACTGTTGGAATTGAGAATTCAACCTATGGGTGAGCTTGTTATTAGAACAACATTATATATAGATCCATTTTCAGTGAAATCAATATTTTTGCACCTGTGGATGTTACATATTTCATGATGAATTTCAATTGGCAAATATATTGCTAGTTTAAATGTCTGTCTCTGTGTGTGTGTGTGTGTGTGTGTGTGTATTGATTTATATATATATATATATATATATAGATATATATATATATATATATATATATAGATATAGATATAGATATATATATACTCTCCAAATTTTTCAAAATATGAAATATATGAATCTTATTATACACTCCTTAAAATCATTCATATTTATGTATGTGGATTTATGATCAACTTTTCACAAGATTATTCTCAGAAATATTCATCCACCTTAAATACAGATTTGTTTCCTAGTACTGAAGACTAACTTCAGTGAATGGTGCACACAAATCCTAATATTTCTACAGTAAAACCAAGTTCAACATCAATGCAAGCATTTTCCTATGGGACATGATGTGTATTTTCCGGTTCATTTTTCAGTTCATTTTTTAAACTATTTCTTCAGTTTATGCACATCATATGATATATCTTTCATCCACAAGTTCACAAATTTATAGGCATTTGTTTCAATTTCAATCACCTCCTGCTTCAGAACACATATATTCCTCCAGTGTTCTTGACTGGTCTTGTCATGAGACTTCTTTCCAAACACATTATTTTTGATTTTCATAATCATATTTGAAGCAAAACTCACACACTCTTCATGATAAACCATAACCCTAATATTACCATTAGATGTATACCTGGTTGTAGTGAATGTATGAATATCAGTTTAAGATTTCCAGTATATTTTCAGATATCAAATCAATCCACTATTTAAAGTTGGAACCAGTTATATTATTTATTCACCGTATCGTCTATTCATACATTATTTCTGTATCCATTGACACAGGGTACTCCACTTTGTTCCCCCAATATTTATACGTCTTCAAAATATTGCTCCCAGTAATGGTGGAAGAAATGCTCATGTCACCTGATCTACATATAAATTTTAACACAGTAATATTCTGGACACAGAAAGCAAAAGTCACTCTTATGATTGTAGCAAAGCCTAAAAGGAAAGTGAGCATGGATTACTAAAAATATCCATGTCCCGGTTGCTTAATGCTCTAAAATGTAAATCCTATTGATAAATCCTATGTATTTGTTTTTTTCTAAGATTATATATTCAAACTCAACCCTGTTGAAAATGTCTAATCCTATCCCTCACTTTATACATTGCCTGATTTGTTAATCTCTCTATTGATATCTGCTTTCCTAGATATTTTCCCCATTTCATCATTGTGTCTGACTCTTCACATGTGCTGATATTTACATTCACTCTCTTATTGAAAACCAATTGCTAAAGAACGTTTGGTCCAAATCCTATACTCATTGTTGTTTCTAAACCTAGAGACTATCGTCCTAAACCTACGGACTTTCCCTTTGTGACTGGATGTTCTCTTCAACTTTCAATCATCCAAGGTACAAGGTCCTATGTCATTGTATATCGATTTATCTGAGACATCTGTGCAGAACATAATTCAAAGCTAAGTAACCCACTCAAGGGCCCAATGCCCATCTGAGCTTCAAATCTTGCCTAGATTTCTGTTTTCATACTTTTATTTTACCTATATATTCTTGTAATTATTGCAGATTCCCAGTACGAATATTCATCCTGCAGAATGATTCCTAACCCAAATCGAACGTGTTATTAACCCTAACCATACACTGTTCCCTCAATCTAACTTTACAGAAGAGCAGGGACAGTGTGACCAGGAAAGTCTCAGTGCAGAAACCCTGCTTTGGGCCTTTTGCTTACCTATTTTTCTGTTGCCCTGAATGTCAGGAAGTTCTTTACCTCAGGCTAACCCTTTGTAAAGGCTGAAGAAAACAGTTTTCAAATGGAAATGAATGGGCATCACCTATGGCTCTTTGCTAAATTTCTTTGGAAAGGGATGTGTCTGAATCAGCCTCTTGGCCCTGTGTGAGGCTGTGACTTAGATTCTCAGCACCTGATGGATCAAAAGAAAGATCCCATGTGTGCATCCAAAACCAAAATGGCAAAAAGTTCAGTCATTTTGGATGAAGTATCTTCCCTTCCTCTGTTAGATTCCTGACCTCCATCAATTGAGAATAGGGATCCTTTGGGTCATATGAGTTCTTCAATCCCTGAAGAGGTGCTTGGGTTTCTCATGATTCCAATTCACATAAAGAATCTGTACCTATCAATCAGAAGTAGTCAGTCAATATTGCTCCCAGAAATGGTGGAAGAAATACTCATGTCACCTGATCTACATATACATTTATTCACAGAAATATTCTGGACACTAAATTCAAAGTTCATATTTATGATTGTACCAAAGCCAAAATGGAAAATCAACATGGATTACTAAAATCATCCATGTCCAAGATTACTTATGCTCTCAAATGTCAATCCTATTGATGACTACATATTTGTTTCTTCCTAAGATTGCATATTCAAACTCAACCCTGATTTCATAATGTCTCTATTGATATCTGCTTACCTACATATTTTTCCCACTTCATCATTGTGACAGACTCTTCACATGTGCTGACATTTAAATTCATTTTCTATCCGAAACCCTGTTGCTAAAGAAATTTTGTTCCAAATCATACACTCACCCTTCTTCCTATACCTACCTACTATCTTCCTATTCCTACTGACTATCCCTTTTTGACTGGATGTTCGCTTCTACATTCAATCATCCAAGGTACAATGTCCTATGCCATTGTATATCAATTTATCTGAGACATCTGTGCAGAATGTAATTCAATGCTCAGTATCACAATCAAGGGCCCAATGCACTTCTGGGCTTCCAATCTTACTTGGATTTCTATTTTCATACACACAGTTCACCTCTATATTCTTATAAATTTCGCAGGTTGTCAATACCATTATTCATCCAGAAAATGATTCCTAATCCAAATTTAACCTATTATTAACCCTAAACATACAGTGTTCCCTCAATCTTACTTTACAGAAGAGCAGGGACATAGGTGGTCTTATAATACTGAAATGTAGGGATCCTCTACCTGCTGAGAACTTCAAAGGTCCATGCTGAAAGTATCCCTGGAGAATATGTAGTCAGCTATGAAGGACCTGAGAGACCACAAGTCATCTTCCATGGCAAACAACCTGGTCAGGATGTAGGGTTGTGTCTTAATCAGCTTCTCTCTTCTTAATGTAGAGAAGATGGACCAAATCAGACATGTATGGAGAGCTGTTCCCGGGTGCCAATGGTTGATTACCATTTAAACTTGTGAAATTGTCACATTAAGTAGGGGAAGCCTCCATCTCATGGGACCCTTGGAAGCAACTGTTAGGACAAAGTGGTTGCCAAGGCAGTGACCTCATTCAGATCCTGAAGGAAGTGACCTCACCTCACTTCCTTGGTGGTGGAAATTGGCATCCAGGAAGCCAGGCACACAGAGCCAGTCCCAGTCCCACTCCCAGTGGTGTCACTAGTTTTGAATTACCAAGGACAGAGTCAGCCTATCTTGGTACCTACAGATGTGAGAATGGCCATATGCCAGGAAAGCTCTGAAGAGGGGGCTTGTATGAGAAAACAGATTGTGGCTCACCACTGGCTTCTGACAAGTCTCAGTGAAGAAACCCTGCTTTGGTACTTTTAATTACCTATTGTTCTGTTGCTCTGAATGTCAGGAAGTTTTTTGCCTCAGGCCACCCCTTTGGGAAGCCTGAAGAAAAGAGTTTTCAAATGGAAATGAATGGGCATCATCTGTGGCTCCTTGCTTAATTGCTTTGGAAAGGGATGTGTCTGAATCAGCCTCTTGGCCCTGTGTGAGGCTATGGCTTAGATTCTTAGCACCTGATGGATCTAAAGAAGCATCCCACGTTTGCATCCAAAACCAAAAGAGCCAAAAGAACAGTCATTGTGGATGAAGTCTCTCACCTTCCTCTGTAAGGTTCCTGACGTCCATCTATGAGAATAGGGATCCTTTGGGTCAAATGAGTTCTTCAAAGCCCTGCAGAGACTAGATCATACGTTCATAGGTTTCTCATGACTCCAATTAACATAAAGAATCTAAACCCCCTATTCATTAGGCCTCAAAATGGAGAATCAGAGCAGTATTAAGGGCAGGCCTCTTTGATCACTCCTGGTTCACTAGAAGGGTTTCCCAGCCACATTGACTTTAGGCAAATGTGGGCAAGGGACCTTATTTTGGATACTGTCCTTGGCTGTGCCCCTCATGAAAAACTACAGCCTGAGTTTATGATGAGTGTCGATATGAAAGAAGATGAGGGCCATGTGGAAGTGTTTTGGTTTTAATTGTGGTCATTTTTGTGGCTGTTGGAAAAGATGATGGGTCCACCTGGTCTTGAACACTGGTGTGATTCCCCTTAGAGACTGAGTTTTGGAATGGACCTCAAAGAAGTATTGCCATGTATTGTGTTGGGATTTTAGGATGCCACACATGAGAGTTGCCCTTGGAAACTGAGATCTAGGCCCAGGGTGGCTTTCCACAGAGCACTGGGAATCTCAGAAAGAATATCACATAATTTTATTCTTAAAGAATTGGCAGCCATAGTTGCAAGTCAAAACACACATGGACCACACATTGTAGACCTCAAACGCCTGGCTTTATGTGACCTTTTTGCCTGTCTTTGGGAAGCCTTGCCTGTTAAAATTCTCCAGAATTTTCAATGAAATGAGCTTCCTCTCCAATTAATGGTTCCTGAATGAATTGAAACCCACAGTGCCTCCAACTTCATCCTTGAAAAATGTCTGATAATTACCATGAAATTTTTGAAATTCCCATGACCACTTCGCACTGTAGAATCTTTGGATGTTCTATTGATGATCACGAGTATACCAGACAGTGCCTGTTTGATTGGGTTTCATGAAAATGGTGTAGAACAGAGATGGCAGTAATTTGGACCCTGCTGAGTAGTCGGCCTAGAGAAGTGGTGTGAAGGTGTGTGTTAAAACATTTGTGGTTGGGTGATGTGGATCTGCCATTGGCTTTCAAATGGTTTGTGACTGACATGGTGCAGCCCCCAGACCCTTGTATGTAAAGGTATGTTGTTATATGGAGAGGTTTCAGTGCAATGTTTAGAATCAGATTGCTATGGTGAAGGGGGCAAGCTATGTGGGATAGAAGCCTTGTTGGTGCATTCTCCTGCAGACCTTTACCCATCACATGTGACAGAACTCCCTCCAGTACTGTGTCCCAGTTGAACTCTTCGTATTTCATGAAGCAAATACCAAACTCCCAGTGCAGCTGCAAGAAACACAACAAAAAGTGGAGGATGAGCAAATGGCTTCCAAACTGGAAGACACTTAGCACTCAGTGACAACAGTTTACCTACAAAGAGAGAATTCAGCACTGCTGCCTCATGTCCTTTGGAAAATAAGAAACCATGTCCTCCAGGTCACGTACATGCAGACCCAGCTTGATGGTCTCACTACAAAGGGAGCTAAAGCTCCTGACAACAACATATATTTCAAGTGCCCAACCTCAGAGGCAGTTTCTCAAAAAGTCTTTAGTCTAGCAGAGCTCCATGTTTGTGGAGTTTTACCCTCTCCCTTACATTTGGAAACTCCTCTACCACCTCCAAGGTTGTGAACTCCTGAGCATTTTCCATTCTTGATGTGTATTCACAGATTTTCTAACTCTTCTCCTCTAATTGTGTCTTACTTGGGGTGAAGGTAATGTCAAGGCATTGTTCTGGATGAGAGTGGGAAGATTTTTGGGTAGCACATATTTGCATACACATTGGATTCTTTCTCCAATTTTCCATTTGAAATACTGAATCCCTGACTGTAAGGGGTAGAAGGAATTCTCCTTCAAAGAATAGCCTGACACTTACAAGTCTTGGCTGTGCCCCTCATGAAAAACTACAGCCTGAGTTTATGAAACAGTCCCCAGGGAGACATCCTGTCTGGGAGACATCCTGTAGTCATCTGTGTTCCTGAGACATCCTGTGGCCATCTGTCTTCCTGAAATATCCTGAGGTTATCTCACCTTGTGAAGACATCCAGGAACTGCTGATAAGAGAGCTTTCAAATCTCCAGCATATAAATTCCTCTGTGTGAACAATAAAAGTTTGCAGCTTGATCAGAACTTTTGTCTTGCTGTCATCTCTCGTGTCTCTTGTCCCTTCATTCCTCCCCATCTAGGTTTGCTACCCACGTTGATGTGTCCTGCAGGCCAGGACAACTGGAGCCCAACGACTGGGGCTCGAGCCTTTGACTGAGGGGGAACCCTGTCCTCCTGGAAGATTTGGACAAGTGGAGCTCGCGATTGCCTCAGCAGACACCACTGAGAGACAGATCCAGGAGGAGAGTGGGGATGACGCACAGTGAGTGACCCACCATGGGACAAGCAGTTTCGTCACATGATTTGTTTTTGTCAGGCCACAAGGAATCCTTAAATACATGGGGGGCACGTGTTAAGAAAAATGACTTAATATTTTTCTTTTCATACATCAAAGAATTTTTTCCATGGTTTCCCCTTGAAGGTACCATTGATGGTAAAAGATGGCTTAGAGTAGGAGACATTTTAAAAGAATATTATGAATCCTTTGGCCCAGAAAAAGTGCCTGTTCCTACCTTTTCTTTCTGGAAATAAATTAGTGAAATTCTTAAAAGTTCACCCTTTGACAATGGTACCTTAATAGTTGTCAGGATTGGGGAAGAGACTATGCAAAAGACCTCTCGTCCCTTCTCGGCATGCCCATCAGTTAGTATAGACATAGACCCTTCTTAGTCTCCCCAGGACCCTGGGACCTTCCTGATCTTCCTCAAAATCCCACCCTAATGAATAAGGCTCCAATGGTTTCCAACCGCCTTTATGCAGTTTTAAATCCCGGAGAAACATTGACCCCTGGGGAGGAGGCTACCTTGGAGAAGGAAGCAGCTCGCTACCATTCAGAAGAATCTCCACCTCTCAGGACCCTGCCACAGACTATAGGACTTACACATTCCCCTCCCTCCTATATCCCTCCTGCCTTTTGTGCTCTGGCCCTTCAGGGGCCAAATGTCCCCCCAGATATTTTTTCCCCACTTCCCTTGCCTAACCTGGCTCCCTTGAGAGAGTCTCTCCAACATGGACGGGAACAGATCCAATTTTTAAAAGAATAAAGATCCCTTGACTCTGAGCTCTCTTCATTAGCCTTAGGAATGGAGTCAACACAAGCTGGCCCACAGTGGTCTAATACAAAGGCGAAGCCACTCCATCGGCCTGTGCTCGCCTTCCAGTCACCACCAGTCAGATAGATAAGCCTGCCCAGGATGAGGTCAAAGACTTAGAAGAGGAAAAAGAGGAGGAAGCGGGGGAAATGGATCAAGGAGATCAGGACTTAGAGGATGAGTAGTTCACCCCTAGGCAGGAAGGAACCCAGAGTGTCTACAAAAAATTTAGCCTCCATTTTCTTGAAAAACTTAAAAAGGCTTGTGCTCACTATGGCCCCACTGTGCCCTATACGTTGGCTTTATTAGAAAGCTGCAGCACACAATTTCTTACTCCCAATGATTGGAAATTTTTAGACCTAGCTGCCCTCAGTGCCGGAGACTTCCTGCTATGGAATCCAGATTTCAAAGATCCCTGTCAGAAACTACTCAAAAAAAATACAAAGGCCTCCTCTAAATCCTGGACTTATGTTAAGCTAGTGGGCAATGCAACTTTTGACACTAAAACTAAACGGGCACGTTTCCCTGCTGGACTTTTTGCGCAGATTTAGATGGCTGGCTTAGTTGCTTGGAGACTCCTCCCTGAAAGGGCCTCGGCTATCACTTTCCTGGCAAGAACTCGACAAGGGCCCGACGAGCCTTATAGCGACTTTGTTCCCCGGCTTTACCTAGCTGTGGAATGCTTGCTTGGACCAAGCGAAAGCGAAAGCACCTTTGTAAAACATCTTGCCTTTGAAAATGTCAACCCAGCATGTCAGGATGTTCTTCGACATCATAAGGATAAAGGGAAACTTTCTGACTTTATTAGAATCTGTGCAGGCGTGGGTGCAGCCCATGCCATGGGTCTCAAATTAGTGCCTCATTTACCAAGGCCTTTTACAATACTGGCTCAAGTACTTGCTTTACTTGTAAACAACTAGGCCATTTTGCATGCAGGTGTCCGACAGGCAAACAAAGAGTAAGAATAGTGTCTCCTCAAACTGGAGCTAAACCGACCCCAGCTACACTTTGTCCTTGATATGGTAAAGGTCATCACTGGGCCAGTGAGTGTAGATCAATGACAAATGCCCTCAGACAGCCTATTTCTTCCTACTTCTCAGGAAACTCCCTGGGGCAATGAGGTTTGTTCCCTCCCAAACTCCCAACCTACCTCAAAATCCTTCTCCACAATTGGCTCCCTCCAACTACCCACTACAGGCAGTGCAGGATTGGACCTCTGTGCCACCACTAATACAATATTAGACTCAATGCAAGGGCCCCAGATAATACCAACTGGAATTATGGATGCCCCTCCATCTCATACGTGTGCCCTTATTCTTGGAAGTGCATCTACTACCTTACAAGGTGTTCATGTCTTCCCTGGCATTAATGATAATGATTTCACTGGAGAAATAAAAATACTGGCCACAGTTATTAATAGAGTTGCGGCCATCCCAGGAGGAAAAAGTTTTGCACAATTAATACTTCTTCCCTTAGATTAAGGGGCATTTCCACCTCCCAAACCTACTGTGGGGGACTGCCTCCTTGGGCTCCTCTGAGGTATATTGGGTTCATCCCATTTCTCATATTAGACACACCCTTACCTTACTTATTGAAGGAAAGGAATACCAAGCAATTGTAATTACTGGAGCTGATGTGACAATTATTTCTCAAAAATACTGGCGATCAGGTTGGCCCCTCACCCCATCCTTGACTGACCTTAAAAGGATAGGAAAGTCAAAAAATCCTCTGGTCAGCTCTACTGCTCTTAGCTGGACTGATAAAGAGGGTAATAAGGGAACTGTCACTTCTTTCGTTGTTCCTGACCTCCCTGTTTACCTATGGGTTGGAGATATTTTGAGTCAAATAGAAGTTATTCTTGCCAGTCCCAATTCCATGGTGACTCATCAAATGCTCCGTATGAATTTTGTTCCTGGTACAGGCCTTGGGAGGCTGAGACAAGGACTGGTGGAGCCTATACAACCCATAAAAAAAATACATATGGACTTGGATATTTGGAATTTTAGTGTCGGTTCCTGACCCTCCTGTTCCCATGGAGATAAAATTATTTGGGAGACTCAGACTCTTGTGTGGGTGGATCAGTGGCCCCTTACCCAAGAAAATTTGGAGGCTGCCTCCATGTTAGTGAAGGAACAGCTGGCAGCCCGCCATGTAGAGCCCTCAACCTCACCATCGTACACTCCTATTTTTGTTATCAAGAAAAAATCAGGCAAGTGGCGCCTTTTACAAGATTTGTGTGCCATTAATAAAGTTATACTCCCGATGGGAGCACTACAGCCAGACATTCCCACACCAGTGGCTATTTCCAAAAACTATTGTAAAATGGTTATGGACTTAAAAGATTGCTTTTTTACCATTCCTTTGCATCCTGTGGATAGACCCTATTTTGCCTTTAGTCTTTCTTGCATTAATATTCAGGGCCCTATGCAGAGACTTCAATGGAAGGTTCTTCCCCAAGGTATGGCCAACATCCCTACTCTTTGCCAAAAATACGTTGCTCAAGAAGTAGACCCTGTGAGAGAGCGAGGGCCACAAATTTATATTTTACATTATATGGATGATTTGTTAATTGCTGCACCTAATACCCATGATCTTAATAATTGTTACTTGGACTTTTACAAAATCCTCACTACCTTGGGACTACAGATAGCTCCTAATAAGGTTCAAAAACAGGACTCTTATAAAAGTTTGGGCCTTAAAATTCTTCAGAAATCAGATCCAAATTTCTAAAATACAACTACGTGTGGACCATCTTCACACCCTTAAAGATTTCAGAAATTACTGAGGCATATTCAATGGCTAATAACATATTTAAAATTATGCACTTGTGTACTTTTGACCCTTAGTATAGGTGTTGAGAGGTAATTCCCACCCCTCTCCCCTCAAAATCTTACTCCCAAGGCATGACAGGCATTAAACCAAGTCACAGAAGCCATTGCCCAACAATTTGTTACGCAAATTTCTATAACCTTCCTCTGGTTCTGGTTATTTTACACACTCCTCATACACCCACAGGAATATTTTGGCAGCGAGATCCACATTTTAAAAATAAAGACTGCCCCTTGTTTTGGGTCCATTTTACCCACCACATCCTCGAACGTTATTACTGTTTATCTTGCTCAGGTAGCTTCTATTATTTTTAAAGGTCATTTGATTTCTCTAAAACATTTTGGCAAAGACCCTGATAATATTTTTATTCCATATACTAAGGACCAAACCAAATTTTTACTAGAGACAAGGGATGAATGAGGTATTTCCCTATCAGGCTTTTGGGAACAATTGATCACCACCTCCCCAATGACCCCCCTTTACATTTTGTCCAGTTACATCCATTTACTTTTCCTGAAATTACTCAAAATGCTCCCATTCCTCAAGCCCTTACTGTCTTTACAGACGGTTCCTGTAATGGCCGAGCGGTCTTTGTTGTCAATAACCAGCCTACCACCTTTGATACTGTCTATCAGTCACCACAGTTTGTGGAATTGTTTGACATAACACAAGTTTTTATAACATTTTTTATAATCCTGTTAATATTTATAAAGACAGTGGCTACATTGCTCATTCTGTGCACCTGCTCGTGATTTCACCCCCCATTAAGGCTTCTAACAATGCGGCCTTTCTGTTTCACCAGCTTCAGCAGCTAATTCAGGTCAGACAACACCCATTTTTCTTAGGACACATAAGGGCACACTCTGATCTTTCCAGCCCTCTAATTCAAGGTAATGCCCAAGCTGATGCAGCAACTCGTTCCATCTTTCAAATTTTTGTTGGCTCCATTCAAAAGGCCACGGAGTTACACAATCTACACCATTTAAATTTCCAGAGCCTTTGATTACTTTGTAAAATTACCAGGCAACAGGCATGAGAAATAGTAAAAGCATGCCCTAGTTGTGCTGTCTCCCTCCCCATTCAACACTTGGGAGTTAACCCCCGAGGATTACTGCCCGATCAGTTTTGGCAAATGGATGTTACTCATTTTCTTGAATTTGTAATAGCCAAATATATATACACATTTCTGTAGATACCTTCAGCGGCTTTATTTTTGCATCACCACATTCTGGAGCGGCTACCAAAGTTGTCCTTTCTCATCTTGTTTCAGCCTTTTCTGTTATGGGTAAACCAATACATATTAAAACAGATATTTATCCTACATATACCATTGCCAAGTTTAAACAATTTTGTGCTACCTTGCAAATTTGTCATTCTCCTGGAATTCCATACAACCCTCAGGGCCAAGGCATTGTGGAACTTGCCCACCTTACCTTAAAAACTTGGCTAACCCTCCTTAAGGCTTCCTCCCTTGTATTTACCACACCCAGGCATCGCCTTAACAATGCATTATTTGCCCTTATTTTTCTTACCCTAGACAATGAAGGCCATTCGGCAGCAGACAGACACTGCCATCCCTCGTCCAATTCTGTTCGCCCACCTGTTATGTGACACAATCCCCTTACAAATAAATAAAAAGGCCCAGATCCTGTCCTCATCTGGGGAGGAGGCTCAGCTTATGTTTTGGACCAAGATCAAATAGCCCCAAGATGGTTACCAGAACTCCTGGTTAAACAGGTTAATGACTTACCTCAAAACAGGGACAGAGGGACTCCTCATGAGGACAAAATTTCTTCTTTTTCAGATGCAGCCAACAATCTGCCAGCCTTGGAATAACAGTTCCTGTGGGCACAGGTACACTGGCTTAGGCACGTCTATTCACTCTTACCATTGCCTGTCTCAACAAATTATAAACTCTATCAGTAACAACTGATAAAAACTCTATCATGAACCATTAAAGATTTGCAGGACCAAATAGACTCCCTGGCAGAAGTGTTCCTTCAAAAAAGACGAGGCTTAAATTTGCTGACAGCTAACCAGGGAGGTATTTGCTTGGCCTTAGGGGAACGATGCTGCATTTATGCCAATAATTCTGGCTAGTATGCACTAAAATTAAGCAGCTTCAAGAAGATCTAGAAAAGAGACGAAGGGAAATATTTGAAAATCCCCTCTGGACTGGGCTTAATGGATTTCTGCCCTATCTTCTTCCCCTATTAGGCCCTTTGTTGGGTTTACTTTTAATGGTGTCCCTAGGACCCTGCATTATAAACAGGCTGTTACAATTTATTAAAGAACAGATTAATATTTTGGCCTCTAAGCCCCTACATGTCCACTATCATCGCCTGGATATGGAAGACCGTGCTGCCAACATTTAAAAGGATGTTCTACCCTCCTCACAAGCTTATTTCTTAAGGTTACATACCCACAGATCTCGCTTTCTTATATAAAACTCTAAGTAACAGCTCTGACCAACCATCTTCTGCCCTTGCCATAAGGGTTTGTCCTCCATGGGCCCCTCTGTTTGGGGGAGGACGCACCCATGGAGTGAGGACGTTAGGCCATAATAACAGAGGGTGCAGGAAGGACTGCAGGAGGATGGATCCATGGTTCCCAAAACCCAAGTCTTCTGAGTGACACGCTCTGGTGCATGGCAGTTGGCATGCTTCCCCCTCAAAGCCGTCTCCTTAAAAAACATGCCTAGGCCACCACGAAATCTCCTAGTAAACATGCTCGATCAGATCAGGAGATATTCTAAGGCCTGTTAGAGAAACAGAGCCTCTATAACCCCCTAAAACATTGGCCTGTAAGGTATGGTTAAATATTTTATATAAGAAAGGGGGAAGATGTCAGGGGCTAGAAGGAAGTTCTCCTTCAAAGAATAGCCTGACACTTACAAGAAATAGACCCCTGCGAGATTTCCTGCCTGGGAGACATCCCGCAGCCATCTATCACCCTGAGACATCCTGCGGCTATCCGTCTTCCTAAAATATCCTGAGGTTATCTCACCCTGTGAAGACATCCAGCAACTGCCGATAAGAGAGCTTTCTCATCCGCAGCATATAAATACACTGTGAGAACTATAAAAGTTTTCAGCATGATCAGAACTGTTGTCTTGCTGTCTTCTCTCATCACTCTTGTCCCTTCATTCCTCCCCAACAAGGTTCAACGCCCACTTTGAAGTGTCCAGCCGGCCCTGACACCTGACACTAAACCATAACCTACTAGACTCTGACTACTAATCCTAATATGATGGAGAAAAATAATCCAAACAGAATGGAAATACAAGCAGTACAGAGGAGGCATGGTGTATAGTTGGACTTGCCTTTTGAATGATATAGGGTAGGTGTTATAAATCTAGCTAATTTTTAACTGAAATAGTTCTCCACATGTTTTTAAAGTTAACAAATATGTGAATACCTGTCTCCCTTTCTCTGTAGCCAATTAAGCACATGTATTTTTATATGCACATATAGAATCTTACCTGGTATCACACGTATATTCTTCTGAGGTGTCTGACTTGGCAAATACAAATTGTTAGAAGAGATCACTCCTCCTAAACTCTGTTGGAACTGAAAATTCAACCTATGGGTGAGCCTCCTAGTAGAACAACATTATACATAAATCGATGTTCGGTAAAATAAATATTTTTGCATCTGTGGCTGATGTACATTTCATGAAGAATTTCGATTAGCATATATATTGCTACATTTTATTGTCTGTGTGTGTTTTTAATATATATATATATATATATATATATATATATATATATATATATTCTCCAAATTTTTCCAAATATAAAATATATGTGTCTTATATACACTACCTAAATTCATTCATGTTCATAAATATATGTGTTTTATATACACTACCTAAATTCATTCATGTTCATGTATGTGGATTTATAATCAACATTTCACAAGATTATTCTCAGAAATATTCATCCACCTGAAATACATATTTGTTTCCTATTACTGAAAACTAACTTCAGTGAATGGTGCATACAATCCTAATATTTCTACATTAACTGACCCTGTTTAACATCAATGCAAGTAGATTCCTATGGGACATGATGTGTATTTTGAAGTTCATTTTATTCAACACTGGTACAATAGAATTTCTACAGTTTACGAACATCATAGGACATATATTTCATCCATAAGTTCACAAATTTATAGGCATTTGATTCACTTTCAATCATTTACTGATTCAGAACACATGTATTCCTACAGGTTTCTTGACTGGTCTTTTCATGAGACTTCATTTCAAACACATTATTTTTGATTTCCATAATCATTTTGAAGCAAAACTCACACACTCTTCATGATAAAACATAACCCTAATATTACCATTAGATGTGTTACTGGTTGGAATGAATAATTGTATATCAATATAAGATTTTCTGTATATATTCAGATATCAATTCAATCCTTTATTTAAAGTTGGAACCAATTATATTATTTATTCACAGTATGGTCTATTCATGCATTATCTCTACATTCGTAGACACAGGGTACATCTATTTGTAACCCCAATACTAATTTATTCGTCTTCAAAATGTTGCTCCCAGAAATGGTGGAAGAAATACTCATGTCACCTGATCTACGTATGCATTTATCACAGTAATATTCTCGACACAAAAAGCAGAGGTCACACTTATGATTGTACCAAGCCTAAATGGAAAGTGAGCATGGATTACTAAAAACATTCATGTCCAGGTTGCCTAATGCTCTCAAATGTCAATCCTATTTATGAAAACATATTTGTTTCTTCCTAAGACTATATATTCGACCTCAGCCCTGTTGCAAATGTCTAATCCTATCACTCACTTTATACTTTCCCTGATTTCCTAATGTCTCTATTGATGTCTGCTTTCCTAAATATTTTCACCAGTTCACAATTTTGACTAACACTTCACATGTGCTGACATTTACATTCACTGTCTATGTGATACCCTATTGCTAAAGAACTTTTGTTACAATTCCTGTACTCACTCTTCTTCTGAAACCTACAGAATATCTTCCTAATCCTACCGACTATCCCAGTTTGAGTGGATACTCACTTCTACATTCAATCATCCAAGGTACAAGGTACTATGCCATTGATTATTGATTTATCTGAAACATCTATGCAGAACATGTATCAAAGCTAAGTATCCCAATCAAGAGCGCAATGCCCTTGTGGGATTCCAATCTTACCTAGATTTCTGTTTTCATACTTATATTTCACCTATATATTCTTATAAATATCACAGGTTCCCAATACCATTATTCATCAAGCAGAATGATTCCTAACCCAAATCAAACCTGTTATTAAGCGAAATGATACACTGTTCCCTCAAACTAACTTTACAGAAGAGCAAGGACAGTGTTATTCCTAAAATAGAGGAATGTAGGGAATCTTCCACCTGTGGAAAAACTCAAAGTTTCATGCAGAAGTGATCCCTGGAGAAGATATAGGCACCACTGAAGGACCTGAGAGAGCAAAAGTCAACTTCCATGGCAAACAACGTGGTCAGGATGAAAGGTTGTTACTGAATCAGCCTCTCTGTTCTTTTTTTTATTATTGGTTGTTCAAAACCTTACAAATCTTTTGACATAACATATTCATACATTAGCATACATTAGCTTCAAGTGATTTATGAACTCCCATTTTTACCCCAGATACAGATTGAAGAATCACATCGGTTACACATCCACATTTTTACATAATTCCATACTAGTAATTGTTGTATTCTGCTACCGTTCCTATCCTCTACTATCCCCCCTCCCCTCCCCTCCCATCTTCTCTGTCCACCCCATCTACTGTAATTCATGTCTCACCTTGTTTATTTTCCCATTCCATTCACAACCTCTAATATGTAATTTAGTATAACAATGAGGGTCTCCCTCCATTTCCATGCAATTCCCCTTTTCTCTCTCTTTCCCTCCCACCTCATGTCTCTGTTTAATGTTAATCTTTTCTTCCTGCTCTTCCTCCCTGCTCTATTCTTAGTTGCTCTCATTATATCAAAGAAGACATTTGGTATTTGTTTTTTAGGGATTGGCTAGATTCACTAAGCATAATCTGCTCTAGTGCCACCCATTAGAATATGGACTCAAACAGTCCTGTTTGGAGAGCTGGTCCCGGGTGCCTATGGTTGATATACATTCTAACTTGTGAAAGTGTCACAGGACGTAGGGGCAGCCTCCATCTCATGGGACCCTTGGAAGCAACTGTTAGGACAAAGTTGTTGCTAAGGCAGTGACCTCATTCAGTTCCTGAAGGAAGTGACCTCACCTCACTTCCTTGGTGATGGAACTCTAAGAACTTGGGATGCAGGAAGACAGGCACCCAGAGCCTGTCCCAGTCCCAGTCCCAGTGGGCTCACTTGTTTGGATATACCAAGGACAGAGTCAGTCTTTCTTGGTACCTACTGATATGAGAATGGCCAAAAGCCAGAAAAGCTCTAAAGAGGGGCCTTTCCTGAGAAAGCAGATAGTGGTTCACCAGTGGCTCCTGACATCTTCACAGAGTTGGTTAAAGAGACCAGATCTGAGACAGGACAGGCCATTTCGGGGGAACATACTATGGCCCACCAGTCAGAGGACACTCTGGATAGTAACAGACCTACTTTGGGGAAGGAGGTGCCTCTGTGGGTGTCGCTGTGTGTTTGTGGATTTGCCTCATGTTCTGAGAATAGATAGAAAAGGCGGTTTGTTTGGTTTTGAGTGAACTGTTTCTAGTAAGTCATTTGACAAGGCGAGTGTTTCTATGTCTGTGTATCCCACTGTGTCCATGGTTATAGACATTAGAAAAGATAATGCATCAATTGATGTGTCCTGTCTAGTAGAAAGCTTCCCATCATTTATTCTGCCAAATTGATGAATGGATTTTGGCTTGCCTTATCGATGGGCAACACGTGCTATCTTCCAAAGTTCGTGCATTCTTCCTGAATTCTGGCCACTCTACAGAATAGGCTCATGGTTTTGTGTCCAATATATGTACCACTTCCAAACCCTGTTACATGGCCATGTACTGGATAGCTGAAGGGAATGGCGAGCATCTCAGAAAACTCAGATATCAGTGTGACCAATAAAGTCTCAGTGGAGAAACCCTGCTTTGCTTACCTATTGTTCTGTTGCCCTGAATGTCAGGAAGGTCTTTGTTTCAGGCCACCCCTTTGTGAAGCCTGAAGAAAACAGGTTTCAAATGGAAATGAATGGGCATCACCTGTGGCTCTTTGCTTAATTGCTTTGAAAAGGGATGTGTCTGAATCAGCCTCTTGGCCCTGTTTGAGGCAATGGCTTAGATTCTCACCACCTGATGTATCTTAAGAATGATCCCATGTGTGCATTCAAAACCAAAATGGCCAAAAGAGCAGTCATTGTGGATAAAGTCTCTCCCCTTCCTCTTTTAGGTTCCTGACCTCCATCAAGTGAGAATAGGGATTCTTTGGGTCAAATGATTTCTTCAAAGCCCTGCAGAAGCTAGCCGATATGTGCTTGGGTTTTATAATGACTCCAATTCACATAAAAAAATAAACCCCACAGTCAGTAGGCCTCAAATTGGAGAAGCAGAGAAGTATTAACAGCAGGCCTATTTGATCACTCCTAGTTCACAGGAAGTGTGTCCAGGCAACCCTGATTTTAGGCCATTAAGGGGCAAGGGAGATTATTTTGGAGACTGTCTTGGGTTTCGCCCCTCATGGAAACATCAAGCCAGAGGTTATGATGAGTGTCTATATGAAAGATCATGAGGGCCATGTGGGAGTGTTTTGGTTTTAATTGTGGCCATTTGTTTGGTGTTTGGAAGAGATGACTGGGTCCACCTTTACATGAACTCTGGTGTGATTCCCCTTAGAGACTGAGTTCTGGAACTGAACTCAGAGAATTATTGCCATGAATTGTGTTGGGATTTTCGGAGGCCATGCATGAGAGTCCCCCTTGAAAACTGAGATCTATGTGCAGGGTGGCTTTCAACAGAGCACTGGGAATCACAGCCAAGATATCACGTGATTTTATTCTGAAAGACTTGTCAGCCATATTTGAGAGTCGAAACACACATGGACCTCATTGTAGACCTCAATGGGACTGGCTTCATGTGACCATTTGGCCACTTTTTGAGAAGCCTTGCCTGTGAGAATTCTCCAAAGCTTTCATTGAAATGTGCTTCCTCTACATTTAATGGTTCTGGAGTGAATTTTAACCCACAGTGCCTCCAACATCATCATTGAAAAATGGCTACAAAAATACCATAAAATTTTTGAAATTCCCATGACCAGGTGGCAATGGAGGACCTTTGGATGTCCTGTTGCTGATCATGAGTATACCAGACAGTGCTTTGATTGACTCGGTTTCATGAAAATCGTGTAGAACAGAGATGCCAATAAGTTGGAGCCTGCTGAGTAGTGGGCCTAGAGCCGTGGTGGTCAGGTGTGTGATAAAACATCTGTGGTGGGGCCTGTGGATCTTCCATTGGCTTCCAAATGGCTTGTGACTGACATGGTGCAGCAAGCAGTCCCTTCTATATAAAGGCATCTTGTAATACTGAGAGATTTCAGGGCAATGTTCAGAATCAAGTTGCTATGGTCAATGGGGCAATATATGTGGGCTAGAAGTATGTTTGGTGCATTCTCCTGCAGAAACTGACCCACCACATGTGACAGAACTCCCTCCACCACTGTGACCCACTAGAACTCCTTGCATTTTTGAATCAAATAGCAAACTCCCAGTGCAGCACCAAGAAACACCATGAAATTTGGAGGATGACCAAATGGCTTCACAGTCCACATGGGGAGACACTTAGTCCCCAGTGGTCACAGTTTACCTACAAAGAGCAAATTCAGCACTGCTGCCTCATCTTCACTGGAAAATAAGAAACCATGTCCTCCAGGTCACATTGATGTAGACCCAGCTTTGATGGTCTCACTTCAAATGAACCTAAAGCTCCAGAAAACAACATATTTTTCAGGTGCCCAACCTCAGAGGCAGTTCTTCAAGAAGACTTTAGGCCAGCAGAGCTCCATGTTTGTGGAGTGTTTACCCTATCCCTTACTTTTGGGAACTCCTCTACCACCTCCAGTGTTGTGAACTACTGAGCATATTCCATTCCAGATATGTATTTACAGATTTTCTAACACTTCTCCTCTAATTGTGTCTTACTTGGGGCAAAAGTAATGTCAAGCCATAGTTCTTGATGAGAGTGGGAACATTTTTGTGTAACACATATTTGCATACACATTGGATTCATTTTCCAATTTTCCATTTGAAATACTGAATCCCTTACACTAACCCCTACCCTACTAGACTCTGACTACTAATCGTAATATCATGGAAAATAATAACCCAATCAGAATAGAAATACCAGCAGTTAAGAGGAGGCATGTTTGGTGTTCTTGGACTTGCCTTTTGCATTATATAGGGTAGGAGTTATAAATCTAGTCAATTTTTTTGTTGAAATAGTTCTCCATGTGTTTTTAAAGTTAACAAACATGTGAATTTATGTCTCCCTTTCTCTGTAGCCTAGTCAGCAAATGTATTTTTATATGCATATATAGAATAATACCTAGTATCACACGTACATTTTTGTGAGGTGGCTGACTTGGCAGATACAAATTGTGAGAAGATATCACTCCTCCTAAACGCTGTTGAAACTGAAAATTCAACCTATGGCTGAGCCTCCTATTAGAACAACATTATACATAAATCCATGTTCAGTAAAATTAATATTTTTGGATCTCTGGATGATATGTATTTCACGATAAATTTCGGTTGGCATACATAATGCTACATTGTAATGTCTCTCTGTGTGTATATATATATATATATATATATATATATATATATATATATATATACTCTCAAGATTTTTCAAAATATGAAATATATGTGCCTTATTGTGCACTCCCCAAATTCATTCATATCATGAATGTGGATTTATAATCAACTTTTCAAAAGATAATTCTCAGAAATATTCATCAACCTGAAATACATATTGGTTGCCTAGTACTGAAAACTATCTTCAGTAAATGGTGCATACAAAACCTAATATTTCGACATTGCAAGTTGGCCGCGAATAGAGTGCATCACACCCAGTGTACCACGCCACATTGCAAGTGAATAACGAGTTAGAATGACAAAAGACTATCTTGTTACGATCTTACAGAAAAATGGGTGTGCACCGAAACCTAAAAGAATGATTTCCACCAACGAGGTCCGGTAATTGAGTCTCAAACGCGAGCCAAATATGCAACCGGAGATCTGGGCTTACTGATCCGTGCGGCCCGCCCCGTGGCTACAGACGTCGGGGCACCACCGAGAAGCGACTAGCATCCAGGGAGAAACGTTGCTGCAGATTCTGTGGAATCCTGCCGGCTGACCCCCCCACTGAGCCCCAGGCGGAGTTCAGGATTTCAGTCAGGGAAGGAAGTGCTACAGTTCTATCCCCCACAACGGAAACTCCACCAAGGAAACCAACGGCAACCATCTTGGAGAGCTGAAGTAACCACCGCCACTCTCCGACAGATTGCAACAATAAAACAGTTGTGTGTTTTCCGCTCATCTCCCATACAGTAGGATATTTGCATAAAATCTTTCCTAAGCTTTCCAGGGGAGGGATTATCAGAGAGAGCCTGAATAAAGATGGGGGGGGGGAAACTAGAGGCACCTGACCTTCAACTCCCCCTCCCATCAGTGGTGAAAACAAAATCTGTATAGCCAGCGATGAGGAAGGGGCAAACGGAAAAAAAAAAAAAAAACAATAGAGTCCTGGGGTTCCCAATAGACACAATCCACACCCAAGAAACGGCAGGCCAGAGTACAGTTTGAGCTGCCGAGGGCATTACTCAGGGGAAAACTGGTGTAGCAGGAGAAACCAGGACTAGCAGGAGAAACCAGGGGACTAGAGGCCAGGCCCGCGTTACTGGGCGCCTGGAGAACGCTCGCCCGCCGGCAACAGCCGGCCCGCTGCAGGTGCGACTGGACGGCTGGAGACCGCCTGCCCACCAGCGACCAATCACCTGCCATATGCCCGCCCTAATGGGTGGCTAGAGATCGCACAACCGCCGGTGAAAGCCCACCCGCTGACTGCGTGACTGGACAGCTTGTGACTGCCTGCACACCCGCGACCAGGAGCTGAAAACAAACAGAGACAGTACAGTCCCACACCCCCATGCGAACACCCGGGCAAAGAGCCTGGGGCCCACCATAGCAGAGAGGTGACATCACTGGAGCTCGGCCGTCGGAATTCCTTCCCAGTGGAATCCACTTTAGCATGCACAGTCTACCAACATAAAGGAGCTACAATAGAGATATATAAAACCAAAACAAATATATAGAAGAGAGCAGAAACACAGCAATCAAACGGAGCTGGAAAGTAATGTGAACTTCATGAAAAAACAAGGGAAAAAGGTGTACAAATAATGCCGGACAACTTAATTCTACAGGAGGACCTAGAATCATCAGAAACAGGGATAGGGAAAAAACTCAATGCATCCCTAACTTAGATGGAAAGAAATATTAGAGAAGACATGAGGCAGCAAGTCCAAGCAATAAAAGAATATTTTGAAAATGAATTAAACAAACAAATTCGAATGGCAAAGAACGAGCTTTACCAAAAGACAGAGTTCTTAAAAAAATCAAACAGTAATCCTAGGAATGCAGAAAAATATAAACCACATTAAAAACTCAAACGAGAATATTGTAAATAGACTAGATTAAGTAGAAGTCAGAAGATCAGATAATGAAGACAAAGTTTATCAACTTGAAAAGAATATAGTCAACACAGAAAAGATGCTTATATCCCATGAGCAATCTATTTAAGGGATATGGGATGTCATAAAAAAACAAATTTGAGAGTCATCAGGATAGAAGAAGGCATAGAGATTCAAACCAAAGGAATGGACAACATATTAAATGAAATAATTCTAGAAAACTTCCCAGAGATAAAAGATGGAATGGATTGCCAAATCCTTGAAGCCTACATGACCTCAAACATTCAAAACCATAATAGACCAACTCCAAGACATAGAATTATCAAGATAGCTAACATACAGAACAAGGAGAGAATATTAAAAGCTAAAAGAGAAATGAGGCAGATTACATTCTGGGGTAAACCAATTAGGTTAACGACTGATTTTTCATCACAAACTTTGAAAGCGAGTAGATCCTGGAACAATGTATTTCAAACGCTGAAAAATAATGGATTCCAAACAAGAGTACTGTATCCATCAAAATTAAGTTTGGGATTTGACAATGAAATTAGTGTCTTTCACGATAAACAAAAGCTAAAAGAATTTGCAGAAAGAACACCAGCACTGCAAAGCATTTGAGCAAAATACTAGAAGAAGAGGAATTGAAAAATAGTGCCCCAAACTAACAGCGGGAGGTATCTCAGTAAAGGGGGAGGAAAATTACCAAAAAGTAAAAACTAGTCAAACTAAAAATAAATAAATAAATAAACATGAATGAAAGTAAAAATCATATTTCAATTGTAACCTTAAATGTTAATGGCATTAACTCACCAATCAAGAGACATAGGTTAGTAACCTGAATCAAAAAAACAAATCCTACAGTCTGCTGCCTTCAGGAGACTCATATGATAGGTAAAGACATACACAGGCTGAAAGTAAAAGGTTGGGATAAATCATACCACTCACATGGCCCTCGGAAGCAAGCAGGAGTAGCCATACTCATATCAAATAAAATCAATTTCAAACCTACGTTAATAAAAAGGGACAACGAAGGACACTATGTACTGTTAAAAGGAACCATCCACCAACAAGACATAACAATTATCAATTTGTATGCACCAAACAATTGAGCTGCAACGCTCATGAAACAAACTCTCCTCAAGTTCAAGAGTCAAATAGACTACAACACAATAACTACGGGTGACTTCAACACACTGATCTCGCCATTAGAAAGATCCTCTAGACAAAAACGGAATAAAGAAACTATGGAATTCAACAGCACAATAAATAACCTAGGCTTAACCAACATATATAGAATATATCAACCATCCTCAAGTGGATACACGTTCTTCTCAGCAGCACAAGGATCCTACTCAAAGATAGTTCATATATTATGCCATAGGGCAACCCTTAGGAAATATAAAAGCATGGAGATAATACCATGCACCATATCTGATCATATTGGAATGAAACTGGAAATAAATGATAAAAGAAGGAAGGAAAAATCCTACATCATATGGAAAAATGAACAATATTCTACTGAATGATCAATGGGTTACAGAAGACATAGAGGAGGATATAAAAAATTCTTATAGACAAATGACAATACAGACACAACATACTGGAATCTATGGGACACAATGAAAGCAGTTTTAAGAGGGAAATTCATTTCTTGGAGTTCTTTCCTCAAAAAAATAAAATAAAATAAAATAAATGAACTCACACTACACCTCAAAAACCTAGAAAAAGAAAAGAAAAACAACACCAAATGTAGTAGAAGACAAGAAATAATTAAAATTAGAGCAGAAATCAACGAAATTGAAACAAAAAAAAAAACATTGAAAAAATTGATAAAACTAAAAGTTGGTTCTTTGAAAACATAAATAAGATCGACAGGCCCTTAGCCATGCTAACAAAGAGAAGAAGAATGAGAACTCAAATTACTAACATACGGCATGAAAAAGGCATTATCACAACAGACACTACAGAAATACAGAAGATAATTAGAAAGTATTTTGAAACCCTATATTCAAATGAAATAGAAGATAGTGAAGATATCAATAAATTTCTTAAGTCACACGATGTGCCAAGATTGAGTCAGGAAGACACACACAATTTAAACAGACCAATAACAAAGGAAGAAATACAAGAAGCCATCAAAAGACTACGAACCAAAAAAAGCCCTGGAGCGGATGGGTATAGAGCGGAGCTCTACAAAACCTTAAAAGAAGAATTAATACCAATACTTTTCAAGCTATTTCAAGAAATAGAAAATGAAGGTGCTCTTTCAAATTCATTCTATGAGGCCAAAATCACCCTGATCCCGAAACCAGACAAAAACACTTCAAAGAAAGAAAACTACAGACCAATATCTCTAATAAACTAGGATGCAAAAATTCTCAATAAAATCCTGGTGAATGTAATACAAAAGCATATCAAAAAATTGTGCACCATGATCAAGTAGGATTCATCCCAGGGATGCAAGGCTAGTTCAATATACGGAAATCCATAAATGCTATTCACCACATCAATAGACTTAAAGACAAGAACCATATGATCATCTTGATAGATGCAGAAAAAACATTCGACAAAGTTCAGCCTCCCTTTATGTTCAAAACACTAGAAAAACTAGGGATAACAGGAACTTACCTCAACATTGTAAAAGCTATATATGCTAAACCTCAGGCTAGCATCATCGTAAATGGAGAAAAACTGAAGGCATTCCCTCTAAAATCTGGAACAAGACAGGGATGCCCTCTATCACCACTTCTATTCGATTTAGTTCTTGAAATACTAGCCAGAGCAATTAGACAGACTAAAGAAATTAAAGACATAAAAATAGGAAAAGAAGAACTTAAATTATCGCTATTTGCAGATGACATGATAATATATTTAACAGACTCAAAAGGGTCTACAAACAACTGCTAGAGTTAATAAATGAATTCAGCAAAGTGGCAAGATATAAAGTCAACACGCATTAATCAAAGGCATTCCTGTATATCAGCAGAAAAACTTCTGAAATGGAAATGAGGAAAACCACTCCATTCACTATATCCACAAAGAATATAAGATACTTGGGAATCATCCTAACGAAAGAGGTGAAAGATTTATATAATGAAAACTACAGAACCCTAAAGAGAGAGATAGAAAAATATCTTAGAAGATGGAAAAATGTACTTTGTTCATGGATAGGCAGAACTAACATCATCAAAATGTTGATATTACCCAAAGTTCTCTACAGGTTTAAATAGGTGCCAATAAAAATCCCAATGGCATTTATTGTAGAAATGATAAAGCAATCATGAAATTCATATGGAAAAACAAAAGACCCTGAACACCAAAAGCAATTCTAAGCAGGAAGTGTGAATCTGGAGGTATAGCGATACAAGAGTTCAAACTGTACTACAAAGCAATAGTAATAAAAACATCGTGGAACTGGTACCAAAACAGGCAGCTGGACCAATGGTATAGAATAGAGGACACAGAAACCAATCCACAAAATTACAACTTTCTTATATTTGATAAAGGTGCTAAAAACATGCAATGGAGGAAAGATAGCATCTTCAACAAATGGTGCTGGGAAAATTGGAAATCCATATGCAACAAAATGAAACTGAATCCCTTTCTCTCACCATGCACAAAAGTTAACTCAAAATGGATCCAGGAGCTAGATATCAAATCAGAGACACTGCGTCTAATAGAAGAAAAAGTTGGCTACGATCTACATACTGTGGGGTCGGGCTCCACATTCTTTAATAGGATGCCCATAGCCAAAGAGTTAATAACAAGAATAAACAAATGGGACTCACTTAAACTAATTTTTTTTCTCAGCAAGAGAAACAATAAGAGAGGTAAATAGAGAGCCTACATCCTGGGAACAAATTTTTACCCCTCACACTTCAGATAGAGCCCTAATATCCAGAATATACAAAGAACTCAAAAAAATTAAACAATAAGATAACAAATAACCCAATCAACAAATGGGCCAAGGACCTGAACAGACACTTCACAGAGGAGGACATTCAATCAATGAACAAGTACATGAAAAAATGCTCACTATCTCTAGCAGTCAGAGAAATGCAAATCAAAACCACCCTATGATACCATCTCACTCCAGTAAGATCGGCAGCCATTATGAAGTCAAACAAAATAAGTGTTGGTGAGAATGTGGGGAAAAGGGTACACTTGTACACTGCTGGTGGGACTGCAAATTGGTGAGGCCAATTTGGAAAGTACTATGGTGATACCTGGGAAAGCTGGGAATGGATCCACCATTTGACCCAGCTATCACCCTTCTCGGACTATTTCCTGAGGATCTTAAAAGAGCGTACTGTAGAGATACTGCCACATCAATGATCATAGCTGCACAATTCACAATAGCTAGACTGTGGAACCAACCTAGATGCCCTTCAATAAATGAATGGATAAAAAAAATGTGGCTTTTATACAAAATGGAGTATTACTCTTCATTAAAAAATGACAAAATCATAGAATTTGCATGGAAATGGATGGCATTAGAGCAGATTATGCTAGGCGAAGCTAGCCAATCCTTAAAAAAACAAATGCAAAATGTCTTCTTTGATATTAAAAGAGCAACTAAGAACAGAACATCGAGGAAGAGCATGAGGAAAAGTTTATCATTAAACAAAGACGAGTTGGGGGAGAGAAAGGGAGAGAGAAGGGAAAGCATATGGAAATAGTAGGAGACCCTCAATGTTACACAAAATTACATATAAGAGGATTTGAGGGGAAATGGGGGGGAAACAATGGAGAGAATTGAACAACAGCAGATGAGGTAGAGAGGGAAGATGGGAGGGGAGGGGAGGGGGGATAGTGGGGGATAGGAAAGGTCGCAGAATACAACAGTCACTAATATGCTATTATTCAAAAATGTGAATGTGTAACCAATGTGATTCTGAAATTCATATTTGTGGAAAAAATGGGAGTTCATAACCCATTTGAGTCAAATGTATCAAAGATGATATATCATGAGCTTTGTAATGTTTGGAACAACCAATAGAAATAAATAAATAAATAACGGTTTAAAATTGAGTGGGAAGAAATCAGCTAAAAATGGGTTGAGATGCATTCATTTTGCTAAGCAGAAATTTTGTTTCGTTTAGTTGTAACTATCACAAATTTATTTTACCAGGAAATTGGCTTTTGAAAATGCACATAAATTGAGATTAAAGGATAATTCACCTACCTTCATGAAAAATTCATAGCATTTTCTATATTTTTCATATTTCATTTTTTTCGTGAATATTTTGTCATGGACCAGGTCTAGTCTTAGGCTATTCTTCCAGAATACTACCTCATCTGACATATTCGTACAATGTGTTGGATTGTTGTTTTCACCTTTTATTTAATAGTTTCTAGCTGATAATGTGTATTTTCTTTATCTTTATTTGCACATATATACCCAACAATATCTTTGCATTTTATGTTTTACTGGGGAAGAGACTCATCAAAAGCTCTTTGTTATATGTATCAACAATCAGACATTTAGAGCACACAATTATTCTTAATTTTGCATGAAAATATCTTTGTACTATTTTCTTATACAGATTTAGAATTATTAATAATGTCCCTACTGTAATAAGTAATTACTTACAAGAAGAATTAAACAATTGACTTTATATCAATTATGAATATGAAAAGTACTAAAATAAGCATTTGGCAATTAATACACAATTGATAGAAATTGAAATCACAAGAAAGCCTTTAAAATGTCAGTGCATATGGTCCTTAAATAATAGGTTATTCAAAAAACTTTTTCTAATTCATAAGATTTAATATGCCGTATTATAGCTTAATGTGATATAAAACCTTAAATTATCAGTATTGATAAAAAGAATGATACCTGTTTATTTAAATATGTTTATTTGATTTTCACTGTAAGATGTTAATTCTGGAAGGCTTGAGAATTAAGAAAGTTTTGGTCTATATTATTTTTAACAGGCTAATCAAAGTACTTTTAAATGTATATGTATGTATATATATATATATATATATATATATATATATATATATATATATATATATATATAATATGTAATGCATATGCATGAATATAGATACATATGTATAAAAATTTATTTTAATATATCTATCAGGTGATTATAATTATTAAATTTTCTCAAGAAAAGAACAATGACTATAAAAAACAGTCTTAAATTTAAATTTCATAGCATACTACTGTTTGTAATGACATGAGAGAAAAACAGATATGAAAGGAAAACGAAAAAGCAAGAAAGAGAAGGGGGAAAATGAGGAAGAAAGTGAGTAAAGATGAGGGAGAGGCATGTTCGATGTAAAGATAAAAGTGGAGGGGCTGGGTTTGTGGTTCAGTGGTAACATGCTTTTCTAGCATGTGTGGGACACTGGGTTCTATTCTAAGCACCACATACAAATAAACAAAATGAAGGTCAATCACAACTGAAAAAATTAAAAATAAAAAAGTAGAAATATTACCAAAACTCCAAGCTTTTATGAATGTTAAATTAAAAAAATTATGTTACATAGCCTTATGTAATTTCTAGACTATCCAAAAGAGTCATTAAATGTTAGATTATTAGTGCGATAACTAAAAATCCATTGCTCTTTCCTCAACATTCTGTGGCATGCTAGTGGTAAAACAAAATCTATTATAACACCAAAAAAAAAATCTAATATTTCTATAGTAACTGACCCAGTTTAATATCAAGGCTAGTAGATTCCTATGGGACATGATGTGTATTTTGACATTCATTTTTATTCAACACTGGAACATTATTATTTCTTCAGTTTATGCACATCATAGGATATATATTTCATCCACAAGTTCGCTAATTTATACGCATTTGTTTCACTTTCAGTCACTTCCTGCTTCAGAACACATGTATTTCTCTATGTTTCTTGACTGCTCTTTTCATGAGACTTCTTTCCAAACTCATTATTTTCGATTTCCATTATCACATTTGAAGCAAAACTCACACACCCGTCATGATAAACCAAACCCTAATATTACCATTAGATGTACAACTAGCTGGAATGAATGATTGTATATCAATATAAGATTTCTTACTTAGTTTCAGATATCAATTAAATCCATTATTTAAAGTGGAACCAGTTATATTATTTATTCACAGTATGGTTTTTTCATGCATTATCTCTATATTCATAGACACAGGATACACCTCTTTGTACCCCCAATACTAATTTATACGTCTTCAAAATATTGCTCCCAGAAATGGTGGAATAAATGCACATGTCACCTGATTTACATATACATTTTATCACAGTAATATTCTGGACACAAAACGCAAAGATGACACTTACGATTTTACCAAACCTAAATGGAAAGTGAACATGGATTACTAAAAACTTCCATGTCCAGTTTGCCTAATGCTCTCAAATGTGAATCCTATTCTTGACTACATATTTGTTTCTTCCTAAGATTATATATTCAACCTCAAGCCCGTTGAAAATGTCTAATCTTATCACTCACTTTTTCATTTGCCTGATTTCCTAATGTCTCTATTGATATCTGCTTTCCTACATATTTTCCCCAGATTATCATTGTGACTGACTCTTCACATGTGCTCACATTTACATTCAATCTCTACCAGAAACCCTATTGCAAAAGAACTTTTGGTCCAAATCCTATACTCACTCTTAGTTCTAAACCTACAGACTATCTTTCTAATAATACCGACTATCCCTTTTTGACTAGAAGTTCTCTTTGACATACCATCATTCAAGGTACAAAGTCCTATGCCATTGAACATCGATTTATCTGAGACATTTCTGCAGAACATAATTCAAAGCTAAGTATCCCAATCAAGGGCCCAATGCCCTTCTGGGCTTCAAATCTTACCTAGATTTCTGTTTTCATTCTTATATTTCACTTTTACATTCTTGTAAATATTACAGGTTCCCAATACCATTATTCATGCCGTAGAATGTTTCTTAACCCAAATTGAACTTTTATTAACCGTAACCATACACTCTTCCCTGAATCAAACTTTACAGAAGAGCAGGGACAGAGTTGCTTTTACAATACAGGAATGTAGGGGTTCTTAAACCTGCTGAGATCCTCAAAGGTCCATGCAGAAATGATCCCTGGAGAAGACGTAGGCACCTATGAAGGAGTTGAGAGAGCAAAAGTCATCTTGCATGGCAAACCCCCTTGTCAGGATGAAGGGATGTGTCTGAATCAGTCTCTCTATCTAAATGTAGAGAAGATGGACTAAACCAGTCCTGTGTGGGGAGATGTTCCCAGGCGCCTATGTTTGTTATACCATTCTATCTTTTGAAATTGTCACCGAAAGTAGGGGCAGCCTCTATCTCATGGGACCCTTGGAAGCAAATGTTAAAACAAAGTGATTGCCAAGGTAGTGACCTCATACATTTCCTGAAGAAAGTGACCTACCTCACTTCCTTGGTGATGTAACTCTCTGAACTTGGGATCCAAGATGCCAGGCTGCCAGAGCCAGTCCCAGTCCCAATCCCAGTGGGCTCACTTGTTTGGATGTACCAAGGACAGAGTCAGTATTTCTTGGTATCTACTGATGTGAGGATTGCCAAATGCCAGGACAGATCTGAAGAGGGGCCTTTCCTGAGAAAACAGGTAGTGGCTCACCGCTGGCTCCTGAGAACTTCACAGAGTTTGCAAAGGAGACAGATCTGAGACAGGACAGGACATTTCATTGGAACATAATACGGCCCAACAGACAGAGGACACTCCAGATAGTCAGAGACCTACTTGCGGGAAGGAGATGCCTTTGTGAGTGTGAGTGTCAGTTTGTGGTTTTGTCTCATGTTCTGAGAATAGGTAGGAAAGACAGTTTGTTTGGTTTGGAATGGACTGTTTCTAGTAAGTCTTTTGACAAGGTGAGTGATTCTATGCCTGTGTATCGCACTGTGTCCGTGGTTGTAGACATTAGAAAAGAGAATGCATCAATGGATATGTCCTGTCTTGTAGAAAGCTTCCCAGCATTCATCCTGCCCAATTTATGAATGAACTGCAGCTTGCCTTATGGAATGGACAACACCTACTATCTTCCTAAGTTCCTGTTTTCTTCCTGAATTCTGGCAACTCTGCAGAATAGGCTCATGGTTTTGTGTCCAAGATATGTACCACCTCCAAGCTCTGTTACATGGCCATGTACTGGATAGCGGTAAGGAATGGCGAGCATCTCAGAAAACTCAGATATCAGTGTGACCAGGAAATTCTCAGTGGAGAAACCCTGCTTTGGGCCATTCTCTTACCTATGTTTCTGTTGCCCTGAATGTCAGGAAGGTCTTTGCCTCAGGCCACCCCTTTGTGAAGCCTGAAGAAAACAGTTTTCAAATGAAAATGAATGGTCATCACCTGTGGCTCTTTGCTTAATTTCTTTGGAAATGGATGTTTCTTAATCAGCCTCTTGGACCTGTGTGAGGTTGTGGCTTAGATTCTCAGCACCTGATGGATCTAAAGAAAGATCCCATGTGTGCATCCAAACCAAAATGGCAAAAAGATCAGTTATGGTGGATGAAGTGTCTTGCCTTTTTTTGTTATGTTCCTGACCTACATCAAGTGAGAATAGGGATCATTTGGTTCAAATGAAATCTTCAAAGCCCTAAAGAAGTGCTTGGGTTTTCTCATTATTCCAAATCACATAAAGAATCTATACCTGACAGGCAGTAGGCTTCAAAATGGAGAAGCAGAGCAGTATTAACTGCAGTCCTATTTTATCACTCCTGGTTCAAATGCAGGGTGTCCAGGCCCCCATGACTTTAGGCAAATGAGGGGTAAGAGAGCTTATTTTGGACACTAACACATACCCCACTAGACTCTGACTACTAATCCTAACATGATGGAGAATAATAACCAAAACAGAATAGAAATACAAGCAGTTCAGAGGAGTCATGTTGTATAATTGGACTTGCCTTTTGCATTATATAGGGTAGGAATTATAAATCTACTCAATTTTTAATTAAAACAGTTCTCCATGTGTTTTTAAAGTTAACAAATATGTGAATTCCTCTCTCCCTTTCTCTGTGGCCTACTCAGCACATGTGTTTTTATATGCACATATAGAATCCTACCTGGTATCACATGTATATACTTGAGAGGTTGCTGACTTGGCAGATGCAAATTTTGAGAAGAGATCACTCCTCTTAATGCTGTTGGAACTGAAAATTCAAACTATTGGTGACCTTTCTAGCTGAACAAAATTATATATAAATCCATGTTCAGTAAAAAGTATATTTTGGGATGTGTGGATTATATATATTTCATAATAAATTTCGATTGGCACATATATTGCTACTTTTTAATGTCTGTGTGAGTGTGTGTGTGTGTATATATATAGGCATATGTATATATATGTATCTATATATATATCTATATATCTATATATCTATATATCTATCTATATCTATATCTATATCTATATCTGTATCTATATATATATATATATATATATATATATATATATATATATATACATATATACACACTCTCCAGATTTTTGAAAATATGAAATACATGTGTCTTATTATACACTCCCAAAATTTATTCATGTTCATGTATGTGGATTTATTATCAACTTTTCACAAGATTATTCTCAGGAATATTCATCCACCTGAAATACATATTTGTTTCCTAGTACTGAAAACTAACTTCAGTGAATGATGCATACAAATCCTAATATTTCTACAGTTACTGACCAAGTTTAACATCAATGCAAGTAGATTCCTATGGGACATGATATGTATTTTGACGTTCATTTGTATTCAACACTGGTACATTACTATTTCTTCAGTTTATGCACATCATGGGATATATATTTCATCCACAAGTTCGCTAATTTATATAAATTTTTTTCACTTTCAATAACTTCCTGCTTCAGAACACATGTATTCCTCCATGTTTCTTGACTAGTCTCTTCATGAGACTTCTTTACAAACACATTATTTTCGATTTCCATAATTACTTTTGAAGCAAAACTCACACACCCTTAATGACAAACCATAACCCTCATATTACCATTAGATGTATAACTGATAGGAATGAATGACTGTGTATCAATATAAGATTTCTTATATTTTTTAAGATATCAATTTAATCCATTATTTAAAGTGGAATCAGTTATATTATTTATTCACAGTATCATCTATTCATGCATTATCTCTATATTCATAGACACAGGGTACACCTCTTTGTACCCGCAATACTAATTTATACATCTTCAAAATATTGCTCCCTGAAATGGTGGAAAAAATACTTATGTCACCTGATCTACGTATACATTTTATCACAGTACTATTTTGGATACAAAATGCAAAGATCACACATATGTTTGTACAAAAGCCTAAATTGAATGGGAGCATGGATTACTAAAAACATTGATGTCTAGGTTGCCTAATTCTCTCAAATGTCCATCCTATTGGTGACTACATATTTGTTTCTTCGAAGATTATATAGTCAACATCAACCCTTTTAAAATGTCTAATCCTATCACTCACTTTATACTTTGCCTGATTTCCTACTGTCTCTATTGATGTTTCCTTTCCTACATATTTTCCCCAGTTTACCTATGTGACTGACTCTTCACATTTGCTGACATTGACATTCATTCTATTACCGAAACCCTATTGATAAAGAACTTTTGGTCCATATCCTGTACTCACACTTCTTGCAAAACCTACCGACTATCTTCCTAATCCTATGGACTATCCCTGTTTGAGTGGATGTTCTTTTCTACAATCTATCATCCAAGGTACAAGGTCCTATGTCATTGATAATCAATTTATCTGAGACATCACTGCAGAACGTAATTCAAAGCTAAGTATCCAAATCAAAGGCCCAATGCCAATATGGACTTTAAATCTTACTACATTTCTGTTTTCATACATATTTTTCAACTCTATGTTCTTATATATATCACAGATTCCCAATACCATTATTCATCCAGCAAAATGATTCCTAACCCAAAACAAACATGTAATTAACCCTAACCATAAACTGTTCCCTCAATCTACATTTACAAAAGAGCAGGGACAGAGTTGTTCTTACAATACAGGAAAGTAGGGGATTGTCCACCTGCTGAGAACCTCAAAGGTCCATGCAGAATTGATCCCTGGAGAAGATGTAGGCAGGTATGAAGGTCCTGAGAGATCAAAAGTCATCTTCCATGCCAAACAACCTGGTCAGGATGAAGGCTTTTGTCTGAATCAGCCTCTCTCTTCTTAATCTAGAGAAGATGGACCAAATGAGGCCTGTGTGGAGAGCTGTTCCCAGGTGCCTATGGTTGATATACCATTCTAACTTGTGAAAGTGTCACAGAAATATGGTCAGCCTACATGTCATGGGACACTTGGATGCATGTGTTAGGACAAATTGGTTGCCAAGGCAGTAACCTCATTCAGTTCCTGAAAGAAGTTACCTCACCTCACTTTTTTGTTGATGGCACTTTCTGAACTTGGGATCCAGGAAGCCAGGCACCTAGAGCCTGTCTCAGTCCCAGACCTAGTGGTCTCACTTGTTTGATATAACAAGGACAGAGTCAGTCTTTCTTGGTATCTACTGATGTGAGAATGGACAAATGACAGGAAAGCTCTTAAGAGGGGCCTTTCCTGAGAAAGAAGGCAGTGGCTAACTGCTGGCTCCTGACAACTTCACAGAATTGGCCATGGACACCAGATGTGAGATAGGAGAGGCCATTTCGGGGGAACATAGTATGGCCTATCAGTCAGAGGACACTCCGGATAGTCACAAACCTACTTGGAGGAAGGAGGTGCTTATCTGGCTGGGGGTGTGGGTTTGTGGTTTTTTTCTCATGCTCTGAGAATATGTCTGAAAGGCGGTTTGTTTGGTTTGGAGTAAAGTGTTTCCAGAAAGTCGTATGAAAAGGCAAGTGTTTCTATGTCTGTGTATCTCACTGTGTCAGTGGTTGTAGACATTAGCAAAGAGAATGCATCAATGGATGAGTCTTGTCTAGTAGAAAGCTTCCCAGCATTCATCCTTCCCAATTTATGAGTGGACTGCGGCTTGCCTTATGGATCGGCAACACCTGCTATCTTCCTAAGTTACTGTTTGCTTCCTGAATTCTGGCCACTCTCCAGAATAGGCTCATGGTTTTGTGTCCAAGATATGTACCACCTCCAAGCTCTGTGACACGGCCATGTATTGGTTAAATGAAGGGCATGGCGAGCATCTCAGAAAACTCAGATATCAGTGTGACCAGTAAAGACTCAGTGGAGAAACCATGCTTTGGGCCTTTTCCTTACCTAATGTTCTGTTGCCCTGAATATCAGGAAAGTCTTTGCCTCAGGCCACCCTTTTTGAAGCCTGAAGAAAAGTTTTCAACTACAAATGAAGGGGCATCAACTGTGGCTCTTTGCTTAATTGCTTTGGAAAGGGATATGTCTTAATCAGCCTCTTGGCCTTGTGTAATTCTGTGGCTTAGATTCTCTGCACCTGATGGATCTAAAGAGAGATCCCATGTATGCATCCAAAAGCAAAATGTCCAAAAGAGCAATCATTGTGGATGAAGTCTCTCTCCTTCCTTGGTAAGGTTCCTGACCTCCATTAAGTGAGAATAGGCCTCCTTTGGGTCAAATAAGTTCTTCAAAGCCCTGCAGATTCTAGCCCATAGGTGATTGGGTTTTCTCATGACTCCAATTCACATGAAGAATCTAAATCCCACCATCAGTAGGCCTCAAATTTAAGAAGCAGAGCAAAATAAACGGCAGGCCTATTTGATCACTCTTAGTTCACAGGAAGGGTGTCCAGGCCACCCTGACTTTAGGCAAATGAGGGGCAAGGAAGCTTATTTTGGACACTGTCTTGGGCTGCACCCCTCACGGAAACCTCCAGCCAGAGGTTATGATGAGTGTCTGTATGGAAGAAAATGAGGGCCATGTGGGAGTTTTTTGGTTCTAATTGTAGTCATTTTTGTGCGGTTAGTAGAGATTACATGGTCCACCTTGGCTTGAACTTTGGTGGGATTCTGCATAAAGACTGAGTTCTCGTACTGAACTCAGAGAAGTATTGCCATGAATAGTGTTGGAATTTTAGGAGGCCACGCATGAGAGTCGCCCTTGGAAACTGAGATCTAGGCCCAGGGTAGTTATTCACAGAGCACTGGAAATCTCAGCCAGGATATCACATGATTTTGTTTGAAAAACTTGGCAACCATTGTTGAGAATCAAAACACACATGGACCTCACATTGTAGACCTCAATGTTCCTGGATTCATGTGACCTTTTGGCCACTCTTTGGGAAGTCTTTCCTGTGAGAGATCTCCAGATATTTCATTGAAATGAGCTTCCTCACCATTTAATAGTTCCAGAATGCCTCCAACTTCATCCTTGAAAAATGGCTAGGTCAATATATCATGAAATTTTTAAAATTCCCATGACAAGTTGGCACTGGAGATTCTTTGGATATCCTGTGGCCGATCATAAGAATAACAGTCAGTGCCTTGATTGAATGGTTTTCATAAAAATTGTGCAGAACAGTGATGCCAGGAAGTTGGAGCCTGCTGAGGAGTGGGCCTAGAGCATTGGTGGGCAGGTGTGTGATAAAACATCTGCGGTGTGGTCATGTGGATCTGCCTTTGGCTTCCAAATGGCTTGTGACTGATGTGGTGCAGCCAGCAGTCCCTTCAATGTAAAGGCATCTTGTTATATGCAGAGGTTTTAGGGAAATATTTAGAATCAGGTTTCTATGGTAAAGGGGGCAACTATGTGGGATATAAGCCTGTTAGGTGCATTCTCCTGCAGACCCTGACCCACCACACGTGATAGAACCCCCTCACGCACAGAGTAACAGTTGAATTCTTTGTATTTCGTGAAGCAAATACCAAAATCCCAGTGCAGCACCAAGAAACACCACGAAAAGTGGAGAATGACCAAATAGCTTCACAGGCCCATGTGGATACACTTAGCCCCTCGTGTCCACAGTTTACCTACAAAGAGAGTATTCAGCACTGCTGACTCATGTTCAGGGAAAATAAGAAACCATGTCCTCCAGGTCACATAGATGAAGACGCTGATTTGATGGTCTCACTACAAACGAAGCTGAAGCTCCCGACAACAACATATATTTCAAGTGCCCACCCTCAGAGGCAGTTTCTCAAGAAGTCTTTACACCAGCAGAGCTCCATGTTTTTGGAATGATTACACTGTCCCTTACTTTTGGAATCTCCTCTACCTCCTCCAAGGTTGTGAACTCCTGAGCATATTCCATTCCAGATATTTATTCACAGATTTTCTAACTCTTCTCTTCTAATTGTGTCTTACTCTGCGCGATTGTAATGTCAAGGCATTGTTCCGGATGAGAGTGGGAAGATTTTTGTGTACCACATATTTACATACACTTTGGATTCATTTTCCAATTTTCCTTTCAAAATACTGAATACCTCACACTAACACTTACCCTACTAGACTCTGACAACTAATCCTAATAAGATGGAGAAAAATAAACCAAAAAAAATAGAAATACAAGCAGTTCAGAGAAGGCATGGTGTATAGTGGAATTGCCTTTTGCATTATTTAGGGTAGGAGTTATAAATCTAGTCAATTATTTGTTAAAATATTTCTCCATGTGTTTTAAAGTTAACAAATATGTGAATTCCTGTTTCCCTGTCTCTGTAGTCTATTCAGCACATGTATTTTTACATGCAATTATAGAATCTTACCTGATACCACACGTACATTTTTGTGAAGTGGCTGACTTGGCAGATACAAATTTTAAGAGATCACTCCTCCTAAACGCTTTAGAACTGAAAATTCAACCTATGCGTGAGCTTCCTAGTTGAACAACATTATACATAAATCCATGTTAAATAAAATAAATATTTTTGGATCTCTGGATGATATAAATTTCATGGTGAATTTCATATAGCATATATTATGCTATTTTTAATGTCTGTGTGTGTTTGTGGGTGTGTATGTATATATATATATATATATATATATATATATATATATATATATATATATATATATATTCTCCAGATTTTTCAAAATATGAAATATGTGTCTTATTATACACTCCCTTAACTCATTCATATTCAAGTATGTGGATTTATAATCAAATTTTCTCAAGAGTTTTCTCAAAATATTCATTCTCCTGATATACATATTTGTTTCTTAGTACTGAAAACTAACTTTAGTGAATGGTGCATACAAATCCTAATATTTCTACAGTAACTGACCTAGTTTAACATCAACGCAAGTAGATTCCTATGGGACATGATGTGTATTTGGATGTTCATTTTATTCAACACTGGTACATTACTATTTCTTCAATTTATTCACATCATGGGATATATATTTCATCCACAAGTTCGCAAGTTTATAGGCATTTGTTTCACTTTCAATCATTTTCTTCTTCAGATCACATGTATTCCTCCATGTTTCTTGACTGGTCTTTTTATGAGACTTCTTTCCAAACACATTAATTTAGATTTCTATGATCACTTTTGAAGCAATACTCACACACCTTTCATGATAATCATAACCCTAATATTACATATAGATGTATTACTGGTTGGAATGAATGATATTATATCAGTACAAGATTTCTTATAATATTTCATATATTAATTCAATCCATTATTTAAAGTGGGAACAGTTAAATTATTTATTCAAAATGTGGTCTATTCATGCATTATGTCTATATTCATGGACACAGGGTACACCTCTTTGTACCCCCAATAGTAATTTATAGGTCTTGAAAACATTACTTCCAGAAATGCTTGAAGAAATGCTCATGTCATCTGATCCACATATACATTCTATGACAGTAATATTCTGGACAAAAAATGCAAAGGTCACACTTATGATTGTACCAAAGCCTAAAATGAAAGTGAACATGGATTACTAAAAGCATCCATGTCCAGGTTTCCTAATGCTCTCAAATGTCAATCCTAATGGTCACTGCATATTTGTTTCTTCTTAAGATTATATATTCAAACTCAACAGTGTACAAAATGTCTAATCCTATCACTCACTTTATACTTTGCATGATTTTGTAAAGTCTCTATTATTATCTGCTTTTCTACATATTTTTCAAAGTTCATCATTGTGACTGAATTTTCATATGTGCTGACATTTACATTCACTCTCTAACTGAAACCCTATTGCTAAAGAAATTTCCGTCCAAATCCTGTACTCACTCTTCTTCCTAAACCTACCGACTATCTACCTAATCGTACCGACTATCCCTTTTTGACTGGATGTTCTCTTCCTCATTCAGTCATCCAATGTACAAGGTCCTATGCCATTGTAAATGGATTTATCTGAGACATCTGTGCAGAACCTAATTCAACACTACGTATCCCAATCAAGGGCCTCATGCCCTTCTGGGCTTCAAATCCTAGATTTCTGTTTTCATACATATATTTTACCAATATAATTTAATAAATATCGCAGGTTCCCAATGCCATTATTCATCGCGCAGAATGATTCCTAACCAAAATCGAACCTGTTATTACCCTAACCATCATCGCCTGGAGGTCATTCCTCAAAAAAAGGAAAAACCAACAAATAAATGAGCTCACACTTCATCTCAAAGCCCTAGAAAAGGATGAACAAAACAACAGCAAATGCAGCAGAAGGCAAGAAATAATTAAAATCAGAGCGGAAATCAACAAAATTGAAACAAAAGAAACTATTGAAAAAATCAACAAAACTAAAAGTTGGTTCTTCGAAAAAATAAACAAGATTGACCGACCCTTAGCCATGCTAACAAAGAGGAGAGAGAACTCAAATTACTAACATACAGGATGAAAAAAGCAATATCACAACAGCTGCTACAGAAATTCAGAAGACAATTAGAAATTATTTTGAAAACCTCTATTCCAATAAAATAGAAGATAGTGAAGACATCGATAAATTTCTTAATACATATGATTTGCCCAGACTGAGTCAGGAGGATACACACAATTTGAACAGACCAATACCAATGGATGAAATTGAAGAAGCAATCAAGAGACTACCCACCAAGAAAAGCCCGGGACCGGATGGGTATACAGCGGAGTTTTACAAAACTTTTAAAGAAGAATTAATACCAATACTTTTCAAGTTATTTCAGAAAATAGAAAAAGAGGGAGCTCTTCCAAATTCATTCTATGAGGCCAACATCACGTTGATTCCGAAACCAGACAAAGACACATCAAAGAAAGAAAACTTCAGAACAATAACCCTGATGAACCTAGATGCAAAAATCCTCAATAAAATTCTGGCGAATCGGATACAAAGGCACAACAAAAAAATTGTGCTCCATGATCAAGTAGGATTCATCCCTGGGATGCAAGGATGGTTCAATATACGGAAATCAATAAATGTTATTCACCACATCAATAGACTTAAAGATAAGAACCATATGATCATCTCGATAGATGCAGGAAAAACATTCGACAAGTACAGCATCCCTTGATGTTCGAAACATTAGAAAAACTAGGGATAACAGGAAATTACCTTGACATTGTAAAAGCTATCTATGCTAAGCCTCAGGCTAGCATCAGTCTGAATGGTGAAAAATTGAAGCCATTCCCTCTAAAATCTGGAACAAGACAGGGATGCCCTCTATCACCACTTCTATTCAATATCGTTCTCGAAACACTGGCCAGAGCAATTAGACAGACGAAAGAAATTAAAGGCATAAAAATTGGAAAAGAAGAACTTAAATTATCATTATTTGCGGATGACATGATTTTATACATAGAAGACCAAAAAGGGTCTACAAAAAAACTACTAGAACTAATACATGAATTCAGCAAAGTAGCAGGATATAAAATCAACACGCATAAATCAAAGGCATTCTTGTATATCAGCAACAAAACTTCTGAAATGGAAATGAGGAAAACCACTCCATTCACAATATCCTCAAAAAAAATAAAATACTTGGGAATCAACCTAACAAAAGAAGTGAAAGATTAATACAATGAAAACTACAGAACCCTAAAGAGAGAAGTAGAAGAAGATCTTAGAAGATGGAAAAATATACCCTGTTCATGGATAGGCAGAACTAACATCATCAAAATGGCGATATTATCAAAAGTTCTATATAGGTTTAATGCAATGCCAATCAAAATCCCAAAGGCATTGCTTGTAGAAATAGATAAAGCAATCATGGAATTCATATGGAAAAATAAAAGACCCAGAATAACAAAAGCATTTCTAAGCAGAAAGTGCGAATCAGGCGGTATAGCGATACCGGATTTCAAACAATATTACAGAGCAATAGTAACAAAGACAGCATGGTACTGGTACCAAAACAGGCGGGTGGACCAATGGTACAGAATAGAGGACACAGAGACCAATCCACAAAGTTACAACTATCTTATATTTGATAAAGGGGCTAAAAGCATGCAATGGAGGAAGGATAGCATCTTCAACAAATGGTGTTGGGAAAACTGGAAATCCATATGCAACAAAATGAAACTGAACCCCCTCCTCTCACCATGCACAAAAGTTAACTCAAAATGGATCAAAGACCTTGATATCAAATCAGAGACTCTGCGTCTGATAGAAGAAAAAGTTGGCTACGATCTACATATAGTGGGGTCGGGCTCCAAATTCCTTAATAGGACACCCATAGCACAGGAGTTAATAGCAAGAATCAACAAATGGGACTTACTTAAACTAAAGAGTTTTTTCACAGCAAAAGAAACAATAAGAGAAGTAAATAGGGAGCCTACATCATGGGAACAAATATTTACTCCTCACACGTCAGATAGAGCCCTAATATCCAGAATATACAAAGAACTTAAAAAATTAGACAATAAGATAACAAATAACCCAATCAACAAATGGGCCAAGGACCTGAACAGAAACTTCTCCGAGGAGGACATACAATCAATCAACAGGTACATGAAAAAATGCTCATCATCTCTAGCAGTCAGAGAAATGCAAATCAAAACCACCCTAAGATACCATCTCACTCCAGTAAGATTGGCAGCCATTATGAAGTCAAACAACAACAAGTGCTGCCGAGGATGTGGGGAAAAGGGTTCTCTTGTACATTGCTGGTGGGGCTGCAAATTGGTGCGGCCAATTTGGAAAGCAGTATGGAGATTCCTGGGAAAGCTGGGAATGGAACCACCATTTGACCCAGCTATTGCCCTTCTCGGACTATTCCCTGAAGACCTTAAAAGAGCGTATTACAGGGATACTGCCACATCGATGTTCATAGCAGCACAATTTACAATAGCTAGATTGTGGAACCAACCCAGATGCCCTTCAATGGATGAATGGATTAAAAAATGTGGCATCTATACACCATGGAGTATTACGCAGCACTAAAAAATGACAAAATCTTGGAATTTGCAGGGAAATGGATGGCACTAGAGCAGATAATGCTTAGTGAAGCTAGCCAATCCCTAAAAAACAAATACCAAATGTCTTCTTTGATATAATGAGAGCAACTAAGAATAAAGCAGGGAGGAAGAGCAGGAAGAAATGATTAACATTAAACAAAGACTTGAGGTGGGAGGGAAAGGGAGAGAAAAGGGGAATTGCATGGAAACGGAGGGAGATCCTCATTGTTATACTAAATTACATATAAGAGGTTGTAAGTGGAATGGGAAAACAAACAAGGTGAGAAATGAATTACAGTAGAAGGGGTAGAGAGAGAAGATGGGAGGGGAGGGGAGGGGGGATAGTAGAGGATAGAAAAGGTAGCAGAATACAACAGTTACTAGTATGGTATGATGTAAAAATTTGGATGTGTAACCCATGTGATTCTGCAATCTGTACTTGGATAAAAAAGGGAGTCCAAAACTCACTTGAAGCTAATGTATGCTAATGTATGAAATATGATATTTCAAGAGCTTTGTAGGGTTTTGAACAACCAATAAAAAAAAAAAGAAATTTCCGTCCAAATCCTGTACTCACTCTTCTTCCTAAACCTACCGACTATCTACCTAATCGTACCGACTATCCCTTTTTGACTGGATGTTCTCTTCCTCATTCAATCATTGAATGTACAAGGTCCTATGCCATTGTAAATGGATTTATCTGAGACAACTGTGCAGAACCTAATTCAACACTACGTATCCCAATCAAGGGCCCAATGCCCTTCTGGGCTTCAAATCCTAGATTTCTGTTTTCATACATATATTTTACCAATATAATTTAATAAATATCGCAGGTTCCCAATACCATTATTCATCGCGCAGAATGATTCCTAACCCAAATCGAACCTGTTATTACACTAACCATACACTGTTCCCTCAATCTAACTTTACAGAAAAGCAGGGACAGAGTTGGTCTTACAATACAGGAGTGTAGGGAAACTTCCACCTGCTGAGAACCTCGAAGGTCCATGCAGAAATGATCCATGGAGAATATGTAGGCAGCTATGAAGGACCTGAGGGAGGAAAAGTCAACTTCCATGGTAAACAACCTGGTCAGGATGAATGGATGTGTCTGAATCAGCCTCTTTCATCTTAATGTAGAGAAGATGGACCAAACCAGGCCTGTGTGGAGAGCTGTTCCCGTGTGCCTATGGTTGATATACCATTCTAACTTGTGAAAATGTCAGAGCGAGTAGGTGCATCCTCCATCTCATGGGACCCTTAGAAGCAACTTTTAGGACAAAGTTGTTGCCAAGGCAGTGACCTCATTTAGTTCCTGAAGGAAGTGACCTCACCTCACTTCCTTGGTGATGGAACTCTCTGAACTTGGGATACAGGAAGTCAGGCACCCAGAGCCAGTCCCAGTTCATGTCCCAGTGGTCAAACTTGTTTGGATTTTCCAAGGACAGAGACAGTCTTTCTTGGTACCTACTGATGTGAGGATGGCCTACTGCCAGGAAGGTCTGAGGAGGGGCCTTTCCTGAGAAAGAAGGTAGTGGCTCACCGCTGGCTCCTAACAGCTTCACAGAGTTGGACACGGAGACCAGATCTGAGAGAGAACAGCCCATTATGGGGGAATATATTATGGCCCACCAGTCAAAGGACACTCCATATTTTCACAGACCTACTTGGGGGTCTGTGTGGGTGTGGGTGTGGGTGTGGGTTTGTGGTTTTGTCTCATGTTCTGAGAATAGGTAGGAAAGTCGTTTTGTTTGGTTTGGTGTGAATTGTTTCTAGTAAGTCTTTTGACAAGGCGAGTGTTTCTATGTCTGTGTATCCCACTGTGTCCGTGGTTGTAGACATTAGAAAAGACAGCGCATCAATACATATGTCCTATCTAGTAGAAATCTTACCAGCGTTCATCCTGTCCTATTTATGAATGGTCTACGGCTTGCCATATGGATCGGCCACTCCTAAAATCTTCCTAAGATCCTATTTTCTTTCTGAATTTTGGCCAAACTCCAGAATAGGCTCATGGTTTTGTGTCCAAGATATGTACCACCTTTAAGCTCTGTGACATGGCCATGTACTGGATAGCTGAAGGCAATGGTGAGCATCTCAGAAAACTCAGATATCAGTGTGATCAGGAAAGTCTCAGTGGAGAAACCCTGCTTTGGGCCTTTTGCTTACCTATTGTACTATTGCCCTTAATGTCAGGAAAGTCTTTGCCTCAGGCCACCCCTTTGTGAAGACTGAAGAGTTTTCAAATGGAAATGAATGGGCATCACCTTTGGCTCTTTGCTTAATTGCTTTGGAAAGGGATGTGTCTGAATCAGCTTCGTGGCCCTGTGTGAGGTTGTGGCTTAGATTCTCAGCACCTAATGGATCTAAAAAAATCCCATGTGTGCATCCAAAACCAAAATACCCATAAGAGCAGTCATTGTGGATGAAGTCTCTCACCTTCCTCTGTAAGGTTCCTGACCTCCATCTTTGAGAATAGGGATCCTTTGGGTCAAATGAGTTCTTCAAATCACTACAGAGGCTAGGCCATAGGTGCTTGGGTTTTCTCATGACCCCAATTAACATGAGGAATCTAAACCCCACAGTAATTAGGCCACAAAATGGAGAATCAGAGCAGTATTAAGGGCAGGCCTTTTTGATCACTTCTGGTTCACAGGAAGGGTCTCCCTGCCACACTGACTTTAAGCAAATGGGGGAAAGGGACCTTATTTTGGATACTGTCTTTGGCTTTGGCCCTCATGGAAACCTACAGCCTGAGGTTATGATTAGTGTCTATATGGAAGAAGATGAGGGCCATGTGGGAGTGTTTTGGTTTTAATAGTGGTCATTTTTGTGGCCGTTGGAAGAGATGACTGGGTCCACCTGGGCTTGAACACTGGTGTGATTCCCCTTAGAAACTGAGTTATGGAACTGACCTCAAAGAAGTATTGCCATGTATTGTGTTGGGATGTTAGGAGGCCACGCATGAGAGTCGCCCTTGGAAACTGAGATCAAGGCCCAGGGTGGCTTTCCACAGAGCACTGGGAATCTCAGGAAGGATATCACATGATTTTATTTTTAAAGAATTGGCAGCCATAGTTGCAAGTCAAAGCACAAAAGGATCACACATTGTAGACCTCAAATGCCTGGTTTAATGTGACCTTTTATCCTGTCGTTGGGAATCATTGCCTGTTAGAATTCTCCAGAGATTTCATTGAAATAAGCTTCCTCTCCATTTCATGGTTCCTGAATGAATTAAACCCCACAGTGCCTCAAACTTCATCCTTGAAAAAAGCCTAGATAAATACCATTAAATTTTTGAAATTCCCATGAATAGGTGTAAGTGGAGAACCTTTGGATGTCTTATAGATGATCATGAGTGTACCAGACAATGCCTTGATTGACTGGGTTTCATGAAAATCATGTAGAACAGAGATGCCAGTAATTTGGAGCCCGATGAGTAGTCGGCCTAGAGCAGTGGAGTGTAGGTGTTTGTTAAAACATCTGTGATGTGGTCATGTGGATCTGCCATTGGCTTCCAAATGGTTTGTGACTGACATGGTGCAGCCCCCATACCCTTGTATGTAAAGGCATCTTGTTATACGGAGAGGTTTCAGGGCAATGTTTAGAATCAGATTGCTATTGTCAAGGGGGCAAGCTATGTGGGATAGAAGCCTGGTTGGTGCACTCTCCTGCAGACCCTTAACCAACACACGTGACAGAACTCCCTCCAGCACTCTGTCCTAGTTGACCTCTTCGTATTTCGTGAAGCAAATACCAAACTCCCAATGCAGCTGCAAGAAACACCATGAAAAGTAGAGGAAGACCAAATGGCTTCAAATTCCACACTGGGAGACACTTTTCCCCCAAATGGCAACAAATTACCTACAAAGAGAGAATTCAGAACTGCTGCCTCATGTTTATTGGAAAATAAGAAACCATGTGCTCCAGGTCACACAGATGCAGACCCAGATTTGATGGTCTCACTACAAAGGAAGTTAAAACTCCTGACAACAACATATATTTCAAGTGCCCAACCTCAGAGGCAGTTTCTCAAGAAGTCTTTAGGCCAACAGAGCTCCATGTTTGTGGAGTTTTTACCATGTACCTTACTTTTCGAAACACCTCTACCACCACCAAGGTTGTTAACTACTGAGAATTTTCCATTCCAGATGTGTATTCACAGATTTTCAAACTCTTCTTCTCTTATTGTGTCTTACTTGGGGTGAAGGTAATGTCAAGGCATTGTTCTGAATGAGAGTGGGAAGACTTTTGGGTAGCACATATTTGCATAAACATTGGATTCATTTTCCAATTTTCTATTCGAAATACTGAATCCCTGACTGTCAGAGGTAGAAGGAATTCTATTCTCCTTCAAAGAATAGCCTGACACTTACAAGAAACAGCCACCAGGAGACATCCTGTCTGAGAGACATCCTGTAGCCATCTGTCTCCCTGAGACATCCTGCGGCCATCTGTCTTTCTGAAACTTCCTGAGGTTATCTCACCTTGTGAAGACATCTAGGAACTGCCGATAAGAGAGATTTCCCACATCCAGCATACAAATACCCCTGTGTGAACAATAAAAGTTTGCAGCTTGATCAGAACTCCTGTCTTGCTGTCATCTCTCGTGTCTCTTGTCCCTTCATTCCTCCCTATCTAGGTTCGCTGCCCACGTTGATGTGTCCTGCCGGCTGGGACATCTGGCGCCCACCGACTGGGGCTTGAGCTTTTGATTGAGGGGGACCCCGTCCTCCTGGAAGATTTGGTCAAGCGGAGCTTGCAATAACTGCAGAAGACACCACCGAGAGACAGATCCAGGAGGAGCGTGGGGATGACGCACGGTGATTGACCCACTATGGGACAAGCAGTTTCGTCACATGATTTGTTTTTGTCAGGCTACAAGGAGTCCTTGCAGACATGGGGGCGCGTGTTTAGAAAAAAGACTTAATTTTTTTTTCATACATAAGAGAGCAGTGTCCATGGTTTCCTCTTGAAAGGACCATTGATGGTAAAAGATGGCTTGGAGTAGGAGACTGTTTAAAAGATTATTATGAATCCTTTGGCCCAGAAAAAGTGCCTGTTCCCACCTTTTCTTACTGGAACTTAATTAATGAAATTCTTAAAAGTTCACCCTTTGACAATGGTACCTTAAAACTTGTCGAGGTTGGGGAAGAGGCTATGCAAATACTTCTCGTATCCCCTCGGCATGCCCATCAGTTAGTATAGACATAGACCCTTCTCAGGCTCCCCAGGATCATGGGAACCTTCCCGGTCCCCCTCAAAATACCACCCTAATGATTAAGGCTCCAATGGTTACCAACTGCCTTTATCCAGTTTTAAATTCCGGAGACTCATTGACCCCTGTAGAGGAGGCTACCTTGGAGAAGGAAGCAGTGCGCTACCATTCAGAAGACCCTGCACCTCTCAAGACCCTGCCACAGCCTATAGGACTTACACATCCAACCCCTCCTATATCCCTCCTGCCTTTTGTGCTCTGGCCCTTCAGGGTACAAATGCCGCCCCCCCAGATATTTTTTCCCCACTTCCCTTGCCTAAACTGGCTCCTTTGTGAGCATCCTTCCAACATAGACAGGAACAGATCCAACCTTTCAAAGAATTAACATCCCTTCACTCTGAGCTCTGTTCATTAGCCTTAGGTATGGAGTCAAAGTAACTGGCCTACAGTGGTCTAATACAAAGGCAAAGCCACTCCATCAACCTGTGCTCGCCTTCCCAGTCACCACCAGTCAGATAGATAAGCCTGCCCAGGCTGAGGTCAAAGACTTAGACGAGGATCAAGAGGAGGAAGCGGAGAAATGGAATAAGGAGATCAGGACTCAGAGGATGAGGAGTTCAGCCCTAGGCAGACAGGAACCCAGAGTCTACAAAAAATTAAGCCTGCATTTTCCTGAAAAACTTAAAAAGGCTTGTGCTCACTATGGCCCCTTTGCACCCTACATGTTGGCTTTATTAGAAAGCCACAGAACACAATGACTTACTCCCAATGATTGGAAATTTTTAGACCAAGCTACCCTCAGTGCCAGAGACTTTCTGTTATGGAATGCAGATTTCAAAGAGCACTGTCGGGAAACTGCTCAAAAAATTTTAACTAAGGCCTCCTCTAAGTCCGGGACTTATGTTAAGCTAGTGGGCAATGAGCCTTTTGACACTAAAACTAAACAGGCACATTTCCCTGCTGGACTTTTGATGCAGATTCAGATGGCTGGCTTACATGCTTGGAGACACCTCCCTCAAAAGCCTCGGCTACCACTTCCCTGGCAAAAATTCGACAAGGGCCCGACGAGCCTTATAGCGACTTTGTTCCCAGGCTTAACCTAGCTGTGGAATGCTTGCTTGGACCAAGTGAAAACAAAAGCTCTTTTGTAAAACATCTTGCCTTTGAAAACGCCAAACCGGCATGTCAGGATGTTCTTCAACCACATAAGGATAAAGGAAAACTTTCTGACTTTATTAGACTCTATGCAGGGGTAGGTGCAGCTCATGCCATGGGTCTTGCCCTAGGTGCCAACTTTACCAAGACCTTCACAATCCTGGCTCACGTACTTGCTTTACTTGTAAACAACCTGGCCATTTTGCACGCAAGTGTCCGACAGGCAAAGAAAGCCTAGGAATAGCATCTCCTTCAACTGGGGCTATACCGCCCCAAGCTACCCTTTGCCCTAGATGTGGTAAAGGTCATCACTGGGCCAGTGAGTGTAGATCTAAGACAAATGCCCTCAGACAGCCTATTTTTTCCTGCTTCTTGGGAAACTCCCTGCGGGGCCAGCCCCGGACCATGACATCCCCCAGGACAAAACCAGGGGCAATAAGATTTTTTCTCTTCCAAACTCCCAACCTACCTCAAAATTCTTCTCCACAATTGCTTCCCTCCAACTAGCCACTCCAGGCAGTGCAGGATTGGACATCTGTGCCACCACTGAAAATATATTAGACTCAATGCAAGGGCCCCAGATAATACCCACTGGAATTATGGGTCCCCCTCCATCTCATATCTGTGCCCTTATTTTTGGAAGAGCCTCTACTAACTTACATGGTGTTCAGGTCTTCCATGGCATTAATTATAATGACTTCACTGGAGAAAAAAAATACTGGCCACAGCTATTAATGGAGTTTTGGCCATCCCAGCAGGAACAAGTCTTGCACAATTAATACTCCTTCCCTTGAATCCAGCAGGCACTTAACCACCCAAACCTACCACGGGGGACTGCCTACTTGCGCTGCTCTGATGTAAATTGGGTTCAACCCGTTTCTCAAAATAGACCCACCATTTCCTTACTTATTGAAGGAAAGGAATTCCAAGGAATTCTAGATACTGGAGCTGATGCCACAATTATTTCTCAAAAATATTGGTCATCAGCTTGGACCATCACCCCATCCTTGACTGACCTTAAAGGGATAGGACAGTCAAAAAATCCTCTGGTCAGCTCTACGGCTCTTAGCTGGACTGATAAAGAGGGTAATAAGGGAATTGTCACTCCTTTCATTGTTCCTGACCTCCCTGTTAACCTATGGGCCCGAGATATTTTGAGTCAAATGGAAGTTATTCATGCCAGTCCCAATTCCATGGTGACTCATCAAATGCTTCGTATTTATTTTGTCCCTGGTATAGGCCTTGGGAGACTGAGACAAGGACTGGTTGAGCCAATAAAACCCATACAAAAAAGAAATACATATGGACTTGGGTATTCAGATTTTTAGTGTCAGTCTCTGACTCTCCTGTACCCCATGGAGATAAAATTATTTGGGAGACTCAGACTCTTGTGTGGTTGGATCAATGGTCCCTTACCCAAGAAAATTTGGAGGCTGCCTCCATGTTAGTGCAGGAACAGCTGGCAGCCGGCCATGTAGAGCCCTCAACCTCACCATCGAATACTCCAATTTTTGTTATCAAGTAAAATTCAGGCAAGTGGTGCCTTTTACAATATTTGTGTGCCATTAATAAACCTATGTGCCGAATAAGAGCACTACAGCCAGGCATTCCCACACCAGTGGCTATTCCCAAAAACTATTGTAAAATGATTATTGACTTAAAAGATTGTTTTTTTTTTACCATTCCTTTACATCCTGAGGATAGACACTATTTTGCCTTTAGTCTCCCTCACCTTAATTTTCAGGGCTCTATGCAGAGATTTCAATGGAAGGTTCTTCCCCAAGGTATGGCCAACAGCCCTAGTCTTTGCCAAAAATATGTTGCTCAAGCAGTAGACCCTGTGAGAGAGCTATGGCCACAAATTTATATTTTACATTATATGGATGATTTGTAATTGCTGCACCTAATAACCATGACCTTAATAATTGTTACTTGGACCTTTACAAAATCCTCACTACCTTGGGACTACAGATAGCTCCTAATAAGGTTAAAACACAGGACTGTTATACCTATTTGGTCCTTAAACTTCAAGATAATCAGATCCAAATTCCTAAGATACAACTATGGGTGGACCATCTTCACACCCTTAATGATTTTCAAAAATTACTGGGGAATATTCAATGGCTAAAAACATATTTAAAATTACCCACTTGTATACTTTTGTCCCTTAATGATATTTTTGAGAGGTGATTCCCACCCCTCCTCCCCTCAAAAGCTTACTCCCGAGGCATGACAGGCATTAAACCAAGTCACAGAAGCCATTGCCAAACAGTTTTTTACAGAACATTCTTATAACCTTCCTCTGGTTCTGGTTATTTTACACACTCCTCATACACCCACAGGAATATTTCGGCAGTGAAATACACATTTTAGAAATAAAGGCTGCCTTTGCTTTGGGTCCATTTACCCACCACATTCTCCAAGGTAATTACTGTTTTTCTTGCTCAGGTAGCTTCTATTATTTTTAAATGTCGTTTGCTATCTCGACAACATTTTGGCAAAGACCATGATAATATTTTAATTTCATATACTAAAGACCAAACCCAATTTTTACTACAGACAGAGAATGAATGGCGTATTGCCTTATTAGGCTTTTTGGGAACAATTGATAACCACTTCCCCAATGACCCCCTTTTATATTTTGTCCAGTTACATCCATTTATTTTTGCCAAAATTACTCAAAAGGCTCCCATTCCTCAAGTCCTTACTGTCTTTACAGACGGTTCCAGTAATGGCCGAGCAGTCTTTGTTGTCAATAACCAACCTAACACCTTTGATACTGTCTATCATTCAGCACAGTTTGTGGAATTGTTTGCCATAACACAAGTTTTTAAAACATTTCTTGATAATCCTGTTAATATTTATACATACAGTGCCTACATTGCTCATTCTGTGCCCCTGCTTCAGATTTCACCCACCATTAAGGCTTCTTCCAATGTGGCCCATCGGTTTCACCAGCTTCAGAAGCTAATTCAGGCCAGACAACACCCATTTTTCTTAGGACACATCAGGGCACACTCTGATCTTCCCAGCCCTCTAACACAATGTAATGCCAAAGCTGATGCAGCAACTCGTTTCATCTTTTCAATTTTTGTTGGCTCCATTCAAAAGGCCACGGATTTACACAATCTTCACCATCTAAATTCCCAGAACCTTCGATAAATATGTAAAATTACCAGGCAACAGGCATGAGAAATAGTAAAAGCATGCCCTGGTTGCCCTGTCTCCCTCCCCATTCAACACTTGGGAGTTAACCCCCGAAGATTACTGTCCAATCAGTTTTGGCAAATGGATGTTACTCATTTTTCTGAATTTGGAAAAACCAAATATATACACGTTTCTGTAGATACCTTCAGCGGCCTTATTTTTGCATCACCACATTCTGGAGAGGCTATCAAAGATGTCCTTTCTCATCTTGTTTCAGTGTTTTCCGTAATGGGTAAACCAATACATATTAAAAAAAAGATAATTGTCCTGCATATACCAGTGCCAAGTTTAAACAGTTTTGTGCTTCCTCGCAAATTTGTCATACTACTGGAATTCCATACAAGCCTCAGGCATTGTGGAACGTGCCCACCTTACCTAAAGACTTGGCTAACCCGCTTTAATGCTTCTGCACTTGTATTTACCACTCACAGGCATCGCCTTAATCATGCATTATTTGCCCTTATTTTTCTTTCCCTAGACAATGAAGGCCATTCGGCTGCCGACTGACACTGGCAATCCTCGTCCAATTCTGTTCGCCCACCTGTTATGTGGCACAATCCCCTTACAAATAAATGGAAAGGCCCAGGTCCTGTCCTCATCTGTGGACGAGGCTCAGCTTGTGTTTTGGACCAAGAGCAAGCAGCCCCAAGATGGTTACCAGAACGCCTGGTTAAACAGGTTAATGGCTTACCTCAACATGGGGATGGAGGCCCTCACCCTGAGGACAAATTTTCCTCTTTTTCAGATGCAGCCAACAATCTGTGTGAGGATCCTACTTAAGGCACTTCTGCTGAACAGGATTGTACACGGAGGCTTTGGCCCTCCACCTTCCAACATCATGGAGTACCTTTTTGGCCCTCCCTGTGAATGCAAGGGAGGATCTTGGACTCAGGCTCCCACTAGTTTTACCCAGACTGCTGACTGCGTGACTAAGGTGGCTTACCTCCGGGCCGAGGTTGACCATAAACGCAGAGGAGTTCATCAGCCTAAATTGGAATGTGTTAACAAGCCAAAGATTATTCCCCCTAGTACAAGTAATGCTCTCTAAAATTGTTCTGCAACTTGAACGCATACCCAAGCGATGCATGCCACTTGTTATGCGTCGGCCTCAATTTGTGTCAACAAGAAGGGAGAACAATTTTTTGAAGCCTCCCTAACTAAAACTCATGCAGCAGGAGGGACCACTATTCATTATACCCCCGTTCTTTTTGACCGGGGAGGAGAAGGCAAATACACCAAGCTACAGTCAGCTGGGTGCCAAGGCCCTGTTGGTAAACCCCCCTTCTGCCCCATTAAGGCACCTACAGGGGTCGCTGATGGTGGAGGATTCCGTTATGCTGTCAAGCATCCTCAGATAATCAAACTTTTGAAACCCCAAATCCCTGAGCTCACATATCATCTCTTAATATAGCCAAAATGCCAGCTCCCCGGTTTAGATAACAATATATTAGATATTTTGGAAACTACCTTCTCCTTGCTTAATAATTCCAACCCCACCTTTGCTGGTGATTGCTGGCTCTCCATGACAACAGGGGCAATCATGCCTATGGCAGTTCCTATTAATTCTATCATAGACGATGATAATACATGCCAACCCAGATTTCCTTTTAAAGTACAGTCTATAGGCACTTTTACAATATGTCTTTTAGGCGCGATGCAAAATAATACCTATGATATTGATGTTGGAGTTCCTTCCTTTGGAAATTGCTCAACAGTACAAAACTATTCCTCACCCACCCCATCTCTTTGTCCCTCCAATGGCACAGTTTTTATGTGTGGAGGAAACTCGGCCTTCCTGAGGCTTCCATCGAATTGGACCGTTGGCTGTGTTCTTGCCTTATTACTCCCTGATATAACTATTGTCCCAGGAGACAAAACTCTATGCATTCCTAGTCTAGACACCTTAGTGAAAAGACACAGGCGGGCAATACAGGCCTTACCACTCTTTGCCAGCATTGGAATAACAGCTGCTGTGAACACAGGTACAGCTGGCTTAGGCATGGCTATACACTCTTAGCGTCGCCTGTCTCAACAACTTATAAATGATGTAAAAACTCTATCAGGAACCATTAAAGATTTGCAGGACCTAGTAGACTCCCTGGCAGAAGTGTTCCTTCAAAACAGAGAAGGCTTAGATTTACTGACAGGTAACCAGGGAGGTATTTGCTTGGCCTTAGGGGCACGATGCTGCTTTAATGCCAATAAATCAGTCATAGTACGCACTAAAATTAAGAGCTTCAAGAAGATCTAGAAAAGAGACGAAGGGAACTTTTTTGAAAATCCCCTCTGGACTGGGTTTAATGGATTTCTACCCTACCTTCTTCCCCTATTAGGCCCTTTTTTGGGTTTACTTTTAATGGTGTCCATAGGACCCTGCATTATAAACAGGCTTGTACAATTTATTATAGAACAGATTAATATTTTGGCCTCTAAGCCCATACAGGTCCACTATCATCACCTGGAGATGGAAGACCATGCTGCCAACATTTAAAAGGATGTTCTACCCTTCTCACAGGCTTATTTCTTAAGTTTACATCCCCACAGATCTCTCTTTCTTACATTAAACTATAAGTAACAGCTCTGACCAACCATCTTCTGCCATTGCCATAATGGTTCGTCCTCCATGGGCCCCTTCACTTGGGGGGGGGATGCACTCATGGAGTGAGGACGTTAGGCCATAATAACGGAGGATGCAGGATGGACTGCAGGAGGATGGATCCACGGATACCAAAACAGAAGACCTCTTAGTGACACGCTCTGGTGCATGGCGGTCGGCATGCTTCCCTTTTAAAGCCGTCTCCTCCAAAAATATGCCAAGGCCACCACGAAATCTTGTAAACATGCTCTCTCGAATCAGGAGATATTCAAAGGCCTGCTAGAGAAACAGAGCCTCTATCACCCCCTAAAACATTGGCCGGTAAGGTATGGTCAAATATTTTATATAATAAAGGGGGAGAGGTCAGGGGCTAGAAGGAAGTTCTCCTTCAAAGTATAGCCTGACACTGAAAAGAAACAGCCCCCTGGGAGATATCCTGCCTGGGAGAAATCCCGCAGCCATCTATCTCCCTGAGACATCCTGCAGCCATCTGTCTTCCGGCAACATCCTGAGGTTATCTCACTTTCTGAAGACATCCAGCAACTGCCGATAAGAGAGCTTTCCCATCCACAGCATATAAATTTCCATGTGAGAACAATAAAAGTTTGCAGCATGATCAGAACTCCAGTCTTGCTGTAATCTCTCGTGTCTCTTGTCCCTTCATTCCTCCCCAACTAAGTTTCTTGCCCACGTTGATGTGTCCCGCCGGCCGGGACAACTGACACTAACCCATACCCTACTACACTCTGACAACTAATCCTAATATGATGGAGAAAAACAACCCAAACAGAATAGAAATACAAGCAGTTCAGAGGAGGCATGGTGTATATTTGGACTTGCCTTTTGCATGATATAGGGTAGGTGTTATAAATCTAGTTAACAACACCTACTATCTTCCTAAGCTCCTGTTTTCTTCCTGAATTCTGGCCACTCTCCAGAATAGGCTCATGGTTTTGTGTCCACGATATGTACGACCTCCAAGCTCTGTGACATGGCCATGTAGTGGATAGCTGAAGGGAATGCGAGCATCTCAGAAAACTCAGATATCAGTGTGACCAGGAAAGTCTCAGTGGAGAAACCCTGCTTTGGGCCTTTTGCTAACCTATTTGCCTGTTGCCATGAATGTCAGGAAGGTCTTTGCCTCAGGCCAGCCCTTTGTGAATCCTGAAGAAAACTGTTTTTAAATGGTAATAAATGGGCATCACCTGTGGCTCTTTGCTTAAATGCTTTGGAAAGGGATGTGTCTGAATCTGCCTCTTTGCCCTGTGTGAGGTAGTGGCTTAGATTCTCAGCACCAGTTGGATCTAAAGAAAAATCCAATGTGTGCATCCAAAACCAAAATGCAAAAAAGATCAGTCATGGTGTATGAAGTTTCTCACCTTCCTCTTTTAGGTTCCTGACCTCCATCAAGTGAGAATAGGGATCCTTTGGGACAAATGAGTTCTTTCATGCCCTGTAGAGATGATTGGGTTTTCTCATGACTCCAAATCACATGAAGAAACTATACCTGACAGTCAGTAGGCCTCAAATTGGAGAAGCAGAGCAGTATTAATGGCAGACCTATGTGATCAATCCTGGTTCACAGAAATGGTGTCCAGGCTACCCTGAGGTTAGGCAAATGAAGGGAAAGAGACCTTATTTTGGAAACTCTCTTTGGCTGTGCCATTCATGGAAACATCCAGCCAGAGGTTATGATGAATGTATATATGGAAGAAGATGAGGGCCTTGGTGGATTGTTTTGGTTTTAATTGTGGTCATTTGTGTGGAGTTTGGAAGAGATGACTGGGTCCACCTGGGCTTGAACTCTGGTGTGATTCCCCTCAGAGACTGAGTTCAGTGACTGACCTCAGAGAAGTAATTGCTTTGGAAAGGGATGTGTCTTAATCAGCCTCTTGGCCCTGTGTGAGGCTGTGGCATTGATTACCAGCACCGTATGGATCTAAAAATGATCCCATGTCTGCTTCCAAAACCAAAATGGCCAAAATTGCAGTCATTGTTGATGAAGTCTCTCGCCTTCCTTTGTAAGGTTCTGAAAGAATAAAAGAAATTGAAATTGAAACGTAAAGAAACAGGTTCTGTAAAGTTTCCAGGCTGCACGCAGAACCTGAAATTCCTGTGGCAGTTAAGACAATTCCCGGAACTACCCATTAGATGTGTGTTGAAATCTTCCCTGACCACCTAGTTACTTAACAACCTCTTCCCAAAAACCGTGCAGCTAAGCACATATACATCTCAGGGCTTCAACCAATCAGTTTAAATGTATACCCCTTCTCAGGGCTGACCAATCACCCCCTGCCTGAACTGTTCCCACCAATGAATGTGCAAATCATGTTTTAGAGTTGTTATTTGATTTTCCCACAGTATACGGTGATTTGCTAAAGGAAGCTAGGATGTATGTTAAGTCCCTGCCCTCTCTAAAGAATGTATATAAAATCTGCTCATGTTGTTCTTGGGGCTCTTTGTTTTTTGCTCCTCTGAAGTGAGCTGTGAGCCCCAGCATGCTGGACCCCCAATAAACCCTATGCTGTTTCATGAGAAATTCTCTTGGTGGTCTTTTCCTCCGATGTTCGGCCCACCTTTTCATCTGGAGGCCCTAGCTGAGAAATCCAGCAATGACGAACAAAAGACCCCAATGGACTCCTTTCAGAGTAATTAAGGTGCCTCTTTCTGGTTTCGGGTTTCAGGATAGGGCTTGGCAAAATGGCTGTCTGTGAAGAACTTTAGCTCTCTGCGATGGTGGCTGACAGATGTGTCACAGAGTCACAGGCCACGTCCCTGGGGGAAACTCCAGAGGACTCGGGAAATTGAGGATTAGTAGATTCCTCAACTCGGTTATTTTTTGCTTCAGGATTCGGTTTTCCAGCCCATCAGGTTTTGCCGGCTACTCAGTTTTGTTCATTGTCAGGAACTCATGTTGAGTTTACTGTCTGTCTTTATTGTCTAACCCATCAGGTTTGGCCAGTTACTCAGTTCTAATCTTTTTCTTGGACTCATGTTAAACGTTTACTGTTTGTCTTTGTCTGTGTCACGTTTGTGTATTCACTGTCCCTGTTTGAGTAACTCCCATTATGGGACATTATGGGACAAAGCACTTCCATGCCTCTGTCCCTTAACCTTGATCATTGGACTGATGTTCGCTCAAGTACCAAGAATCTTTCTTTTTCAGTAAAATGCCGGATCTGGCAGACTCTCTGTGCTTCAGAATGGCCCATCCTAGGAGTCGGATGGCCCCGAGAAGAATCCTTCCACTTCCCTCTAATCCGAAAAGTCAGAGATATTGTCTTTCACCGGGGCCACTTGGCAACCCAGATTAACAGCCATATACCCCTTCCCCCACGATCTTATCATTCCAACATTCTGCTCCTCCCCCTCTTCCCTCCATTCTGAGTCACAAGACTGGACACTCCTCTCTCTCCTTATCCTCTACCCTCGCTCCCCAACCCACAACATGTTCCAGATGATCCTCCCGCCGCTGACTCAGCCTCTCCGCCACTAGAGGCAATTGGGCCAGACCCAAGCCCTCCAGGGGACTTCCCCGCAGCAGCAGCAGCCCCTGCTCCCCTGAAGGAAGCTGGGCCACCTAAAGGAACCCGCAGGAGATAAATAATATAAAACTCGGAAGCCCCTGTGATGCTCCCTCTCTGTCCCTACTTGTCCATGAACCGACCCAACTGGGACCCCAACACCTTTGAATGTAGGTAGCATCTGTCCACTTATTGCCGTTCTCTAATAGTGGGTCTCTGAGCGGCCGCCAGAGGGCCGACTAATTTGGCCAAGGTAAGAGAGATTATCCAAGGGCCTAATGAGTCTCCTTCTATGTTTCTGGAGAGAATTATGGAAGCGTATAGGAAATATATTCCTTTTGATCCTCAGGCAGAAGACCAAAAGCCATCTGTTGCAATGGCCTTTATCGAGCAGACTGCCCTAGATATTAAGAGAAAGTTACAACGTCTAGATGGATTATAAGATATGACCTTAAGAGATTTAGTCAGAGAAGCTGAGAAAGTATATTATAAGAGAGAAACTGAGGAGGAAAGGGAATAGAGGAGAGAGAAGGAAAGGGAACAAAAGAAGGAGGAAAGAAGCAAATGGCAGAGTAAAGCATTGCCTAAGGTTCTGGTCACAGCAGCAAATAGGCCAGAAGTTAAAAAGCAGGGATACATAAAGGCATACCTGGGCCCACGCCAAAGGCTGCCGTTGGCCTCAAATCAATGTGCCCACTGTAATAAAAAAGAACACTGGGCCAAAGAGTGCCCCCAAAAGAAGCAGCCACGCCAGCCCGCCGTGCAGACTCTAGAAGAGGACTAGGAAATTCGGGGCTCAGGTCCCCTCCCCCAGCTCAGAGTAACATTTGAAGTTGAGGGGAACACAGTGAACTTTGAAGTGATTACAGGAGCAGTATACTCAGCCCTTAAGACTTCACTGGCCCCCCTATCAATTAAATCGTCCCTAGTTCAAGGGGCTAATGGCAGTAGATATCAGGCTTGGACAACTAAGATGAATATGGACCTCGGAAAGGAAAAAGTCCACCACTCTTTCCTAGTAATCCCAGAATGCCGGGCCCCATTGATGGGCAGGAATATGCTTACCAAACTCTGGACTAGAATAACCTTTAACCCTAATGGTCCCCAAGTGGGGGTTCTAAAGCCTGCAGTATTAACTCCCATAGTAACATCTTTGACTATGTCTGTAGAAGATGAACATCAACTCTTCGCGCCCCCTAGCACTGATCAAACAGGCAAACTACCCCAGAAATGGATAAAAGATTATCCTAATGCCTGGGCAGAAACTGCTGGGTTAGGTCTAGCCATCAACAACCTCCAATAGTAGTAGAATTAAAAGCCTCTGCGTCTCCAATTAGTGTTAAACAATATCCTCTAAGCAAAGAAGCTAAGGATGGGATAAGGCCCCATATTCATAAATACCTGGGTCTTGGGGTCCTAAGGCCCTGTCAATCAGCCTGGAACACCCCCCGGTACCAGTAAGAAAGCCAGGAACTGGGGACTACCGTCCTGTTCAAGACCTAAGAGAGATAAACAACAGAGTGCAGGACATTCACCCCAAAGTACCCAATCCATATAATTTGCTTAGCACTCTGAATCCGGAGCAGAAATGGTACACTGTGCTGGACTTAAAAGATGCTTACTTCTGCTCGCCTCTACATAAGGACTGTCAGTTGCTGTTAGCGTTAGAGTGGATAGACCCAGAACCTGGAACATCTGGCCAACTAACCTGGACTAGACTCCCACAGGGGTTCAAAAAATCCCCCATTCTCTTTGATGAAGCCCTCCACAGAGACATCAATGACTTCAAAACTGCACACCCCGAAGTCACCCTACTCCAATAGTGGATGATCTTCTACTGGCAGCCAACACCAAGGAGACCTATGAGTCTGGGACCCAAGCACTATTATTCGAGCTTGCTCGGCTTGGATATATGGCTTCTGCCAAAAGGCCCAAACTTGTCAGCAAGAAGTAATCTTCCTGGGTTATTCTCTTAGGGGTTGCAAACGATGGCTCCCTGAGCCCAGAAAAAAAACCGTTTTGCAGATACTGCCCCCATCTAATAAGAGAAAACTCAGACAGTTTCTTGGGACTGCCAGCTTTTGCAGGTTATGGATTCCTGGGTTCGCATCTCTGGCTGCCCCTTTATACCCGCTGATAAAGGGGGATGCCCACTTCCAATGGACCCCTGAGCACCAACAGCTTTTGATAATGTCAAAAAAAGGTGCTGCTATCTGCTTCGGCCTTAGCACTCCCAGATGTAGAAAACCCTTCACTCTCTATATCGAGGAAAAGAAAGGAATAGCACGGGGAGTGCTCACTCAGTCTTTGGGACCTTGGAAAAAGCCAGTAGCGTATTTATCCAAAAAACTGGACCCATTGGCTAGCGGGTGGCCCCATTGCTTAAGTGCTATAGCAGCAGCAGCCCTTCTAATAAAAGATGCTCATTAATTAACGTTGGGACAGAAGCTAACCATTATAGCCCCCCATGCCCTGGAGAGCATCATCTGTTAGCCTCCAGAGAGGTGGCAATCAAACTCCAGAATAAACCACTACCAGAGCCTCTTGCTTGACAAAGACAGAATAACGCTGGGACCCCCTGCTCCACTCAACCCACCTACACTGCTGCCAGAAGAATCAACAGGACCCGTCACTCATGAGTGTCAACACATACTGGCAAGGAAACCAGTATACAACAAGACTTGAAGGATCAGCCACTGCCTCGCCCTGAAGTCGTATGGTTTACGGATGGCAGCAGCTTCCTCCAAGATGGTAAGCGGTGGGCTGGAGCAGCAGCAGTTAGCAAAACTGATTTAATCTGATACTCTGGTCTCCCAGAAGGGACATCAGTCCAAAAAGCAGAACTGGTTGCCCTTATGAAAGCATTGGAACTAGCAACAGGGAAAAGGGCCACCATATAAACTGATAGCCACTATGCATTTGCCACTGTTCATATGCTCGGGACTATTTACCAACAATGTGGGCTATTAACCTCTGCCGGGAAAAAAATAAAAAATAAAGATGAGATCCTCCACCTTGGCTCAGCAGTGCAGGGCCATAAGGAATTAGCTATAGTGGACTGTCCCGGGCACCAGAAGAGAAACAACCCTGTGGCAGTTGGAAACAGAAGGGCAGATGAGGAAGCTTAATTGGCAGCCCTAAACGGAGTGACTCTGTTAACTTTTTCCACACCGGGGGGAACAAAAATCAGGAGACTTGGCTGCCCCGGAACATTCAGGCAACTTATCATCTGAGGAGACAGATACAGAAATCTGGGACCCTACAGAGCCAAGTTAACAATTTCAAAAAGCCCACCTTTATGTCAAAGACGTACACCAGCTCAACCACTTAGGCTCAAAGAAGTTATAGGCACTCTTAAAGGACCGAAGAAAGGACTTATTATTGACTGACTCAAAGAGGAAAAAAATAGCTGAGCAGGTGACTAGAGCTTTTCAAGTCTTCCAATTAGTTAATACTTTCCCATCCAAGATTCCTGCAGGGAAGCGCATACGAGGAACCAGACCAGGACAATTCTGGGAAGTGGACTTTTCTGAAATTAAGCCAGCAAGGTATGGACTTAAATATCTCCTAGTCTTTGTAGATACTTTTTCAGGATGGGTCGAAGCCTTCCCCATGAAGAAAGAAACAGCTCAGATGGTGGTCAAAAAGATCCTAGAAGACAGTTTTCCAAGGTTCGGCCTGCCTAAGGTAATAGGGTCTGATAACGGACCGGCATCCGTGGCCCAGGTAAGTCAGGGATTTTCCAGGACCCTGGGGATTAATTGGAAGTTATATTGTGCTTATAGACCCCAGAGCTCAGGACAGGTAGAAACGATGAATAGAACCATCAAAGAGACTTAACGAAATTAATCTTGGAGACCGGCATAAAAAATTGGACTATGCTCCTACCTCATGTACTTTTTCGTGCAAGAAATACCCCTCCGCCCCTTTGCGTAACCTCACCCCTTATGAAATTCTCTACGGTGCCCCTCCTCCATTAAGGGACCTAACCCCAACTCTGAGATTAATGATTCCTTTCACACCCCATTGCTAGACAGACTTAAAGCCCTTGAACAAACCCAGCACCCAGCGATACCTGTGGAAACAGTTGGCCACTGCTTATCATCCTGGAGATGAGGGAACTCCACATCGATATCAAGTGGGAGACTTCGTCTACATGAGACAGTATCGGGTGTCATCCCTGGAACCCTGCTGGAAAGGACCATACCAGGTGCTGCTTATAACACCTACAGTGGTGAAAGTGGATGGGATCACTTCCTGGATCTATGCCTCCCATCTCAATCCTGTGCCCTGTCCATACTCTGACTGGAAACTGGAACAGACTGGTAACCCTCTCAAGTTGCATGTCTGTGGTGTGGGTAGGGCTATGGATTCTTCCCCTGACCACCAGCAGTCCTAATCCCCATCAGCCTGTTCAGCAACAATGGCAAGTTATAAATCCTACTGGGCAAGTAGTGTGGTCTATTTCACATACAGCCCCCTTATGGACTTGGTGGCCATCTCTCCACACGGACATTTGTCAGCTTGCCATAGGCCTCTCTGACTGGGATCTCCCTGACATAGTGGACCCCACAGAGATCCCACTAAAGCCCAAACCAGGGCAACATAGACCAACTTACCCCATGAATTATTGATGTCATCTCCCCAGCTCAGGTGTAAACTAGCCAGTCTTGTTCATTAAGTGTGCCCAGCTGATTTCTGAAGTCGCAAACAGGCCCAAACCTGTGGAGGACCCAGTGACTTTTATTGTAGATCTTGGGGTTGTGAACACACGGGAGCTACATTGTGAAATCCAAACTCCCCAGACAGTATGATTCGGTAGGATGAAATGACATCTGGATTGATCCCAATAAATGTGCCGCTATCCAAGTGGTGTCAAAAACTTGCTGTGGAAAAAATAGTCTATGTTACCCCCTCAATATAACTTTCACTTCCAAAGGAAGGGGCTACCTCAGAACAACATGGCCTATGGGAAATACTTGGGGAATGCGATTCTATATTAATGGCCCTGGTTATGACTTTGGTCTCTGGTTCACCATCCGGCTTAAAAAGGAAGAAAATCCCACAGCAATAGGGCCCAATCCCCTCAAGTCAGGAATTAAGCCTCCTAAACCTACCATGCCTAGATCTACCAAAACCCCTCTACCATCTCATACTTCGCATTTTCCGTCTTTGCCTACTTCCCCAGTCCAGAGTACAGCTGACTCCTCCCCCTGGGAACTAATTAAAGGAACCTTTATGGTACTGAACTCCACACAGTCAGAACTCCTTGCATTTCAGCCCAGGTATTTGACAGCTCTGTACATTATTGTGTAATGGTGCAGATACCCCCCAGGGTGCTCTATCATGATCCAGAATCCTTTGAAGGTCTACTAGGTGGACAAACAACCCGATTTTGCCGGGAGCCAGTGTCCCTTACTCTAGCCATCCTATTGGGGCTAGGAGCTGCTGCAGGAGTGGGTACAGGAACAGCTGATATGATCCATGGGTCACAACAAATGGCCTGATTAGAAACAGCAATAAATCAAGACTTGAAGACGTTAGAGACCTCCATCACAGTTTTGCAGGAATCCTTAACCTCTCTCTCTAAAGTTGTTTTACAGAACAGGTGAGGATTAGACCTCCATTTAATAAGGGAGGGGGGCCTCTGTGCTGTACTGAGAGAAAAATGCTGTTTTTATGCTGACCATACTGGAGTTGTAAAATAATCCATGAGTAAATTGAGAAAATGCCTTGAAGAGCACCAGAGAGAAAGGGAGATTCAACAAGTGTGGTTTGAGTCATGGTTTACCTTGTCCCCCTGGTTAACTACACTCTTATCAGCCTTAGCTGGACCCGTGATCATGCTTATGGTGTTGATAACTGTGGGACCTTGTTTGCTTAACCTCATAGTTTCCTTTCTCCAGGCTCAGATTGGGCAGGTAAAACTCATGGTAATCAGACAGAAATACACTTCACTGGCAGAAATAGAATGTGAGACCCCACAAAAATTATGATTCATTACTTTTAAAATTAAAAGTAGGCAGAAAAAAGGAGAAATGAAAGAATTAAAGAAATTAAAATTGAAACGTAAAGAAACAGGTTTTGTAAAGTTTACAAGCTGTGCTCAGAACCTGAAATTCCTGTGTCAGTGAAGAGAATTCCCGGAACTGCCCATTAGATGTGTTGAAATCTTTCCTGACCACCTAGTTACTTAACAACCCCTTCCCAGAAACCGTGCATCTCAGCACGTATACATCTCAGGGCTTCAACCAATCAGTTTAAATGTATACCCCTTCTCAGGGCTGACCAATCACCCCCTGCCCGAACTGTTCCCGCCAATGAATGTGCTAATCATGTTTTAGAGTTGTTATTTGATTTTCCCACAGTATATGATATTTGCTAAAAGAGGCTATGATGTATATAAAGTCCCCGCACTCTCTAAAGATTGTATATAATCTCTTCTCAAGTTGTTCTCGGGGCTCTTTGTTCTTTCCTCCTCTGAAGTGAGCTTTGAGCCCCAGCATGCTGGACCCCCAATAAACCATTTGCTGTGGCATGAGACAATAGGTGCTTGGGTTTTCTCATGTCTCCAAATCACATAAAGAATCTATACCTGACAGTCAGTAAGCCTCAAATTGGAGAAGCAGTGCAGTATTAGCGGCAGGGCTATTTGATCACTCCTGATTCAAAGGAAGGGTGTTCAGGCCACCCAATGCCCTTATGGACTTCAAATATTACCTAGATTTCTGTTTTCATACTTATATTTCACCAGTATATTCTTGTAAATATCGCAGGTTCCCAATACCATAATTCATCCTGCAGAATGATTCCTAAACCAAATCGAACCTGTTATTACCCTTAACCATGCAATATTTCCTCAATATAACTTAACAGAAGAACAAGGATATTGTTGGTCTTACAATACAGGAATGTAGGGGATCTTCCTCCTGCTGAGAACCTCAAAGTTCCGTGCAGAAATGATCCCTGAAGAAGATGTAGACACCTATGAAAGACCTGAGAGAGCAAAAGTCAACTTCCATATAAAACAACCTGGTCAAAATGAAGGGATGTGTCTGAAAGCCTCTCTCTTCTTAATGTAGATTAAATCGACCAAACCAGGCCTGTGTGGAGAGCTGTTCCCGGGTGCCTATGGTTGATATACCATTCTATCTTGTGAAAGTGTCACAGGAAGTATGGGCAGCCTCCATCTCATGGGACCCTTGGAAGCAACTGTTAGGAAAAAGTGGTTGCCAACCCAGTGACCTCATTCAGTTCGTGAAGGAAGTGACCTATCACACTTCCTTGGTGATGGAACTCTCTGAACTCGGGATCCAGGACGCCAGGCACCCAGAGCCAGTCCCAGTCCCAGTCCCAGTGGTCACATTTGTTTGGATTTACCAAGAACAGAGTCAGTCTTTCTTAGTACCTACTGAAGTGAGAATGGCCAAATGCCAGGAGAGCTCTGAAGAGGGGCCTTTTCTGAGAAAGCAGGTAGTGGCTCAACCATGGCTCCTGACAACTTCACAGAGTTGGCAAAGAAGTCCAGGTCTGAGATAGGACAGGCCATTTTGGTGGAACATAGTATGGCCCACCAGTCAGAGGACACTCAGGATACTCACAGACATACTTGGGGGAAGGAGATTCCGTTGTGGGTGTCTGTGTGAGTTTGTGGTTTTGTCTCATGTTCTGAGAATAGGTAGGAAAGGCGGTTTGTTTGTTTAGACTGGAATGTTTCTAGAAAGTCGTTTGACAACGCGAGTGTTTCTATGTCTGTGTATCCCACTGAATCCGTTTTTGTAGACATTTGAAAAGAGAATTCATCAATGGTTGTGTCCTGCCTAGTAGAAAGCTTCCCAGCATTCATCTTGCCAAACTAAAGAATAAAGAGCTGCTTGCCTTATGGATGGGCAACACCTATTATCTTCTTAAGTTCCTCTTTTCTTCCTGAATACTGGCCACTCTCCAGAATAACCTCATGGTATTATTTCCAAGATATGTACCACCTCCAAGCTCTGTGACATGATCATGTACTGGATAGCTGAAGGGAATGAGAGCATCTCAGAAAACTCAGATATCAGTGCGACCAGTAAAGTCTCAGTGGAGAAATACTACTTTGGACTTTTGCTTACCTATTGTTCTGTTGTCCTGAATGTCAGGAACGTGTTTGCCTCAGGCCACCCCTGTGTGAAACCAGAATAAATCAGTTTTCAAATGGAAAAGGATGGGCGTCACCTGTGGCTCTTTGCTTAATTGCTTTGGAATGGATGTGGCTGAATCAGCCTCTTTGCCCTCCGTGAGGCAGTGGCTTAGATTCTCAGCACCTGATGGATATAAAGAAAGTTTCCAAGTGTGCATCCAAAACCAAAATGGCCAAAGGAGCAGTCATTGTGGATGAAGTCTCTCGCCTTCCTCTGTAAGCTTCCTGACCTCCATCAAGTGAGAATAGGAATCCGTTGGGTCAAACCAGTTCTTCAAAGCTCTGCAGAGGCTAGCCAATAGGTGCTTGGGTTTTCTCAGGACACCAATTCACATAAAGAATCTATACCAGTCAGTTGGCCTCAAACTGGAGAAGCAGAGCAGTATTAAAGAAGGGCTATTTGATCACTCTTGGTTCACAGGAATGGTGTCTAGTCCACTCTGACTTTAGGCAAATGAGGGGCAAGGGAGCTTATTTTGGACACTGTCTTGGGCTGCGCCCGTCATGGAAACCTCTAGCTAGAGGTTATTCAGAGTGTCTATGTTGAAGAAGATGAGGGCCATGTGGGAGTTTTTTGGTTTTAATTGTGGTCAATTGTTGGTGGTAAGAAGAGAATCCTGGGTCCACTTGGGCTGGAATTCTGGTGCGATTCCCCTTAAAGACTGAGTTCTGGAACTGACCTCAGAGAAGTATTGCCATTAATTGTGTTGGGATTTTAGGCGGCCATGCATGAGAGTCGCGATTGGAAACTGAGATCTAAGCCTGGGGTGGCTATTCACCAAGCACTGTCAATCTCAGCCAGGACATCACATGATTTTATTCTGAAAGACTTGGCAGCCATTGTTGACAGTCAAAACACACATGGACATCACATTGTAGACCTCAACGGGACTGGCTTCATGTGGCCTTTTGGCCACACTTTGGGAAGACTTGCCTCTGAAAATTCTCCAGAGTTTTCCTTGAAATGTGCTTCCTAAAAATTTAATGGTTCCTGAGTGAATTGAAACCCACAGTTTCTCCAACTTCATCCTTGAAAAATGTCTAGATAAATACCATGAAAATTTTGAAATTTCCACGACCAGGTGGCACTGGAGAACCTTTGGATGTCCTGTTGCTGATCAAGAGTGTACCAGACAGTGCCTTCCTTGACTGGGTTTCATGAAAATGGTGTAGAACAGAGCTGCCAGTATGGTGGAGCCTGCTGAGTACTGGGCCCAGAGCTGTGGTGTGCAGTTGTGTGATAAAACATCTGTGGTGGGGTCATGTGGATATTACTTTGGCTTCCAAATGCTTGTGACTGACATGGTGCAGCCAGCATACCTTTGTATATTAAGCCATCTTGTTAGATGGAGAGTTTTCAGGGCAATGTTCATAATCAAGTTGCTACGGTCAAGGGGGCAAGCAATGTGGCGTAGAAGCCTGGTTCGTGCATTCTCCTGCAGACCCTTACACACCACACGTGACAGAACTCCCTCCAGCACTGTGTCCCAGTGGAACTCCTTGTATTTTTTGAAGCAAATACCAAACTCCCAGTGCAGCAACAAGAAACACAACAAAATTGGAGAATGACCAAATGGCTTCACAGTCTACACGGAAAGATTCTTAGACCCCAGTGGCCACAGTAAACCCACAAAGAGAGAATTCAGCACTGCTACCTCATGTTCATTGGAAAATAAGAAACCATGTCCTCCAGGTAACAGATGCATACACAGCTTTGATGGTCTCACTACAAAGGAAGCTAAAGCTCCTGAAAACAACATATATTTCAAGTGTACAACCTCAAAGACAGTTTCCCAGATGTCTTGAGGCCTGCACACTTCCATGTTTGTGGAGTTTTTACAGTCTCCATTACTTTTGGAAACTCCTCTACCACCTCCAGTGTTGTGAACTCCAGAGCATTTTCCATTCCAGATATGTATTCCTAGATTTTCTAACTCTTCTCCTCTAATTGTATCTTACTTGGGGCTAAGGTAATGTCAAGGCATTGTTCTGGATGAGAGTGGGAAGATTTTTTTGAAGCACATATTTGCATACACATTGGATTCATTTTCCAATTATTCATTCAAAATACTGAATCCCTCATAGTAACCCACTCCCTACTAGACTCTGACTACAAATCCTATTATGATGGATAAAAATAGACGAAACCAAATTGAAATACAAGTAGTTCAGAGGATGCAAGGTTAACATTTGGACGTTCCTTTTGCATTATATATGGTAGGAGTTTTAAATCTAGTCATTTTTTTGTTGAAACACTTCTCCATGTGTTTTTAAAGTTAACAAATATGTGAATTCATGTCTCCATTTCTCTGTAGCCTATTCAGCACATATATTTTTATATGCACATATAGAATCCTACCTGGTACCACACGTACATTCTTGTGAGGTGGCTCACTTGGCAGATACAAACTGTGAGAAGAGATCACTCCTGTTAAACACTGTTGAAACTGAAAATTCAACCTATGAGTGAGTATCCTAGCTGAACAACATTATACATAAATTCATGTTCAGTAAAATGAATATTTTTAGATCTGTGGATGATATATATTTCATGGTGAATTTCATTTGGCTTGTATATTAATACTTTTTAATTTCTGTGTGTGTATACATATATATATATATATATATATATATATATATATATATATATATATATATATATATACACTCTCCAGAGTTTTCAAAATATGAAATAAATATATCTTATTATGTACTCCCTAAATTCATTAATATTTAAGTGCGTATTTATAATCAACTTTTCATAAGATTATTCTAAGACATATTCATCCTCCTGAAATACGTATTTGTTTCCTAGTACTGAAAACTAAGTTAAGTGAATTGTGCATAAATATCCTAATATTTTTACACTAATTGACCCAGGTTAATATAAATGCAAGTAGATTTCTATAGGACATGATGTGTATTTTGACGTTCATTTTTTTTCAACACTTGTACATTACTATTTCCTCAGTTTATGCACATCATAAGATATATATTTCATCCACAAGTTCACAAATTTAAAGGCTTTTGTTTCACTTTCAATCACTTCCTGCTTCAGAACACATGTATTCCTTCAGGTTACATGACTGGTCTTTTCATGAGACTTCTTTCCAAACACATTATTTTCGATTTCCACAATTACTTTTGAAGCAAAACTCACACATTCTTCATGATAAACCATAACCCTAATATTACCATTAGATGTATAACTGGTTTGAATGAATGGATATATATCAATATAAGGTTTCCTGTATATTTTCAGATATCAATTTGAACCATTATTTAAGTTGGAACCAGTTATATTATTTATTCACAGTATGGTCTATTCATGCATTATTTCTATATTCATAGACACAGTGTACACCTATTTGTATTCAAAATACTAATTTACACGTCTTCAAAACACTGTTCCTAGAAATGGTGAAAGAAATACTCATGTCACCTGATCTACATATACATTTTATCACAGTAATATTCTGGAAACAAAAAGCAAATGTCACACTTATGATTGTACTAAAGCCTAAATGGAAATTGAACATGGATTACTAAAATCATCCATGTCCAGTTTGCCTATTGCTCTCAAATGTGGATCCTATTGGTGACTACATATTTGTTTCTTCCTAAGATTATATATTCAACCTCAAACCTGTTGAAAATGTCTAATCCTATTACTCACCTTATACTTTGCCTGATTTCCTAATGTCTCTATTGATGTATATTTTCCCCAGTTCATCATTGTGACTGCCTCTTAACATGTGCTGACATTTACATTCACTCTCTACATGAAACCCTATTGCTAAAGACCATTTTGTCCAAATCCTATACTCACTCATCTTTCTAAAACTACCGTCTATCTTTCTAATCCTACCGACTATCCCTTTTTGACTGCATGTTCTCTTCGACATTCAATCATCCAAGGTACAATATCCTATACCATTGTATATTGATTTATCTGAGACATCTGTGCAGAAATTAATTCAAAGCTAAGTATCCCAATCAAGGGCCCAATGCCCTTCTGGGCATCAAATCTTACCTAGATTTCTGTTTTCATACCTATATTTCAACTGTATATTTTGTAAATATCACATGTTCCCATAACCATTATTCATCCTGCAGAATTATTCCTAACCCAATCGAACATGTTGTTAACCCTAACCATACACTGTTCCCTCAATCTAACTTTACAGAAGATCAGGGAGAGAGTTGGTCTTCCAATACTGGATTGTAGGGTATCTTCCACCTGATGAGAACCTCAAAGGACCATGCAGAAATGATACATGGAGAAGAAGGCAGCTATGAAGGACCTGAGAGAGAAAAAGTCATTTTCAATGTTAAACAACCGGGTCAGGATGAAGAGATGTATCTGAATCAGCCTTTCTCTTCTTAATATAGAGAAGATGGACCAAACCAGGCCTGTGATAAGAGCTGTTCCCGGGTGCCTATTGTTGATATACCATTCTAACTTGTGAAACTGTCACAGAAAGTAGGGGCAGTCTCCATCTCCTGGGACCCTTAGAAGCAAATATCAGTACACACTTCCTTGGTGATGGAACACTCTGAACTTGGGATCCAGGAAGCCAGGCACCCAGAGTAAGTCCCAGTCCCAGTCCCAGTGGTCTCAATTGTTTGGATTTACCAAGGACAGAGTCAGTCTTTGTTGGTACCTACTGAAGTGATAATGGCCAAATGCCAGGAGACCTCTGAAGAGGAGCCTTTTCTGAGAAAGCAGGTAGTGGCTCAACCATGGCTCCTGACAACTTCACAGAGTTGGCGAAGGAGACCAGATCTGAGACAGAACAGGCCATTTTGGGGGAACATAGTATGGACCACCAGTCCGAGGACACTCAAGATATTCACCAACATACTTGGGGGAAGGAGGTGCCGTTGTGGGTGTTGGTGTGAGTTTGTGGTTTTGTCTCTTTTCTGAGAATAGGTAGGAAAGACTGTTTGTTTGTTTGGACTGGAATGTTTCTAGAAAGTCGTTTGACAACGCGAGTGTTTCTATGTCTGTGCATTCCACTGTATCTGTGGTTGTAGACATTTGAAAAGCGAATGCATCAATGGTTGTGTCCTGTCTAGGAGAAAGCTTCCCAACATTCATACTGCACAATTTAAGAATGGAGAGAGGCTTGCCTTATGGATGGGCAACACCTACTATCTTCCTAAGTTCTTGTTTTCTTCCTGAATACTGGCCACTCTCCAGAATAGCCTCATGGTTTGGTTTCCAAGATATGTACCACCTCCAAGCTCTGTGACATGGCCATGTACTGGATAGCTGAAGAGAATAGAAGCATCTCAGAAAACTCACGTATCAGTGTGACCATTAAAGTCTCAGTGGAAAAACACTGCACTGGGCCTTTTGCTTACCTATTGTTCTGTTTTCCTAAATGTCAGGAAGATCTTTGCCTCAGGAAACCCCTTTGTGAAGCCAGAAAAAAAGAGTTTTCAAATGGAAATGAATGGGCATCACCTGTGGCTCTTTGCTTAATTGCTTTGGAAAGAGATGTGGCTAAATCAGCCTCTTTGCCCTGTGTGAGTCAGTGGCTTAGATTCTCAGCACCTGATGGATCTAAAGAAAGTTTCCAAGTGTGCATGCAAAACGAAAATGGCCAAAAGAGCAGTCATTGTGGATGAAGTCTCTCGCCTTCCTCTGTAAGCTTCCTGACCTCCATCACGTGAGAATAGGGATCCTTTGTGTCAAATCAGTTCTTCAAAGCCCTACAGAGGCTAGCACATAAGGGCTTGTGTTTTCTCATGACACCAATTCACATAAAGAATATATACCAGACAGTCAGTAGGCCTCAAATTAGAGAAGCAGAGCAGTATTAAGAGCAGGACTATTTGATCACTATTGGTTCACAGGAAGGGAGTCCAGGCCACCCTGACTTTAGGCAAATGAGGGGCAAGGGAGTTCATTTGGAAAACTGTCTTGGGCTGTGCCCCTCATGGAAACCTCCAGCCAGAGGTTATGAAGAGTGTCTATGTGGAAGAAGATGAGGGCCATTTGGGAGTGTTTTGGTTTTAATTGTGGTCATTTGTTTGGTGGTTGGAAGAGATGCCTAGGTCCACCTGGGCTTGAACTCTGGTGTGATTCCCCTTACAGATTGAGTTCAGGAACTGACCTCAGAGAAGTATTGCCATGAATTGTGTTGGGATTTTAGGAGACCACGCATGAGAGTTGCCTTTGGAAACTGAGATCAATGCCCAGGGTGGCTTTCCACAGAGCATTGTCAATCACTGCCAGGGCATCACATTATTTTATACTGAAAGACTTGGCAGCCATCGTTGACAGTCAAAACACACATGGGCCTCACATTGTAGACCTCAATGGGCCTGGCTTCATGTGTTTTTTGGCCACTCTTTGGGAAGCCTTGCCTCTGAGAATTCTCCAGAGTTTCCTTGAAATGTGCTTCCTCAAACATTAATGGTTCCTGAATGAATTGAAACCCACAATTTCTCCAACTTCATCCTTGAAAAATGGCTAGATAAATACCATGAAATTTTTGAAATTTTCATGACCAGGTGGCACTGGAGAACCTTTCAATGTCCTCTTGCTGATGAAGTGTGTACCAGACAGTGCCTTGATTGACTAGGTTTCATGAAAATGATGTAGAACAGAGATACCAGTATGTTGGAGCCTGCTGAGTAGTGGGCCCAGAGCTGTGGTGTGCAGGTGTGTGATAAAACATCTGTGGTCGGGCCATGTGTATCTGCCATTGACTTCCAAATGGCTTGTGGCTGACATTGTGCAGCCAGGAATCACTTATATGTCTGATAACTCTCCATATAAGGCATCTTGTTATATGGAGATGTTTCAGGACAATGTTCAGAATCAGGTGCAATGGTCAAGGGGACAAGCTATGTGGGATAGAAGCCTGGTTGATGCATTCTCCTGCAGACCCTGACCCATCTCATGTAAAAGAACTCCCTCCAGCACTGTGTCCCAGATGAATTCCTTGTATTTTGTGAAGCAAATAACAAAGTCCCAGTGCAGCAGCAAGAAACACCACGAAAAGTAGAGGATGACCAAATTGCTTCACAGTCCACACGGGGAGTCACTTAGCCTTCAGTGGCGACAGTTTTCCTACAAAGAGTGAATTCAGCACTGCTGCCTCATGTCCTTTGAAAAACAAGAAACCATGTCCTCCAGGTCACATAGATGCAGATCCAGCTTTGATGGTCTCATTAGAAAGAAAGCTAAAGCTCCTGACAACAAAATATATGTCAAGTGCCCATCGTCAGAGGCAGTTTCTAAGGAAGTCTTCAGGCTGGCAGAGCTCCATGTTTGATAGCATTTACCTATTAGACCAGGATGCAAGAAAAGACCACTGACTCCAATTAAAATCAAGTGAAAGCAAGCTTATATTTTCCACTGCCCAGGTGGCCTCTCCCTCCCAAAACAGTGGGAACAAGACAGCCACCCAAATTTCCTACAGCCCAGTTTTATAACCCCGAATTTTACACTACAGGGGGGTTAAAATATCAGAACTCTGACAAGCATCAAACTAATCGTAGTTTATATATATATATATATTTGCTGGCCCCAACATCAGAATTTATGAAGACCATTAGAGCCTCAGAGAGGGTCATTGTCTGGCCAGGTAAGGCCAGTATTTATGAGGTGTCAATAAAGTTTCATAGAGGGCTCTTCCTGGTCAAATAGCCAGGCATGGGTGAGTTCAAGGCCACGGGCAGGCATTGCAAGCAGGTTCAGAATTTGGTGTAATTTATAGTTAAGCCAAAATTTTCTTTTCATGGCTTTGTGGCAAGATGGATCCCAATTTTAATAAAAGATCAGGTTGGGTCTATCATTCCCCCCTTTTCTAATGTGTCCCTTTCAAATCTTTGATAGGGTAGGGGAAGAGCACTGAGGGAATTTTAATACCTCACGTAACAGTCTCCATATTTTTTGAACTCACACAAAACCAGTCTCCCTGATTTTACCTGACTTAATTAATTACTTAAAATGAAAGTCTATTTATTTTTGGCTCCATTGTTGTAAGAAGAGTGGCGTCACTCATTTTGGCTTCTTCTGAGCTGAGAGAGGGTGACATGAGGGGGCACAGCATGAGGGACATGAGTTGCCTTTTAGAAGTCAGTTCGGTTTGAAGTCTGGTTGTGGTAAAACAGTTTGTAAAGTCATCTGGGGATGGGTTCTTCTATGAGAGAAACAAAAACCATGAGTACTGAATAAATGTTGCAGCAGCTGAAACAAGTCACTGTATAGATGTCCCCTCATCTGTCTTCAATATCCCCAGTTATCAGGACTTTCAACTTAATATTTAACTTTGAGTGTCACAGTTGTCCCACCCCATAAGATACAGTTTAATAATTTAATGTCATCTGATCTTGCAAATTCCTTTTACTAGTATGACCTCTGTGTGTAATAGAGAAACCTTTAATTCTGTTAGTCAGGGCTGGATAATCATACTAGCAAACACCAAGCCTACCTGTGTAGGTTAGGAATATCTGTAGGCCTTAAACAAAAAACTTCTGCCTCTGGTAGCTCCTCTTGATAGTCTCTTTTTATTCTCATCAGGCATTCCTCTCTGAGAATCCTTCTTTGTAGCCTCCAGTCTTACTTATTTTGGGAGGCTACCATAAAGTGTATACGTGAAAATATTTTCATTACTATTATTATTTAAAATGCCCAGGAATGGCTGTATTTTGGGTTTATCTGTCTTTGCTAAGAGTTTAAGATGAAGCAGTAAAACTGACTTTTGTTTCTATTTATTGTTAACAGTCAGCTGAGATTTTATGGGAGTCATTTCTGGTTAAACTTGAGAGCAGCTTCTCAGTTCTGCTAGTGCCATTTGCGCTAGGTGATTCCAGGTCTTGCTTGACCACGTGGCTTCTCTCAGAAGGATCAGGAATATCTCCCTTCTCTGATGACTCTCTTCTTCGTAGAAAATGCACTGATTGGCTTTCTGTTCTCCAGTGGCCTCATTAATCTTCCTGATCAGGAGTTTATGTGGCTGAGAGTTGCAAAGTTCTTTAGAGAAGTCTCCTGTTCCCTGGATACAAACTGACTCAGAGGGCAAGAGCCAAAATTTGTTTTATTGTCCCTTTTCATTTAAATTAAATTTTAAATCCTAATCTTAAACATCCAGCAAATAAATTTTAACAGCCTTATATTAAGAGTACTGTGCTTTAATGTCTATAATTTAAAATTATTTATCTTTTTATTATTTGGGATCTGTATTTTTCTGTCTTGTAGGTTTGCCTTATTATCTTAAATTAACCAATGTTGTGTTCAAAAGCAACTCTTTTGTAAAACACTAACAGGGAATCTTTAGTTAACTTATAAGGAAATTACAAAATAAAATTAACAAGAGTAAAAATACTTAGTTCGTGTAATAGCTACCCTGAATTTTTGGCTGAGTTATAAATTATATCCCCTTTTTGAGATCCTAGTAATCTTGACAGAAAAAAAAAAAACTTCTGAACATAACTTTAAATTAAATAACATCTGACCTACTGCTTTCGTAGTTATTCTCACATGTTGTAAGATGAGACACAGAGCCTTATCTCAGGTAAGGCAGGGCTCTATATAAATCTTAAGTCTTTTAGTTCTAAAGCTGATCTTTTTTTTTTAAATATCATCTTACACAGTTTACATAAATTGTTTGAGGTCACATGAACATTAGCTAACACCATATGATATCACATTTAAAACATGAATTAAAGAAAGGCTGAAAGTTTTTAACCTTTACATAGATTAGGCGCTCATTAACTTAAAAATATATTTAAATTTTTCCCCAATGTAAAAAGTAACATAAAACTTTACATATCTTATTGATAACAAGTAAATAAATCCCCAATATATATATATATTTTTTCCATACAACTTCAGAACACCAGCTTGATGTAATGCTCTTTTAAAGTTTCTACCTTACAGACTTGTATATCTGGAAGATATGAGCACATTAATAGCATCACAATGACATTGATGATTTTACATTAACCAAATTTAGCTTTTAAAGAAATTCCAGTACAGTGCTCTAAAATAACAGTTCTTATTTAATCAGTTGTTTAATTTTTATGGTTGCTTGCTCTAGAAAAATAAAAATAAACACAATGTTATGGGTAAACTTTTGTTTTCAGAAATTTGTGTCGCTTTATCACATGACTGATTTTTACAATCTTATACAGACTTTAGAACAAACTTATACAGACCTTACTAAATCAATCAGATATCTAACAAAAGAACTCATGAATGAGTAATCCCATATCAAATTTACTTCACTTATTTATCAAAATATTAGAGAAATGTATTGAACAGTGTAAACCATTTTTTTGTTAAAGGAAAAGTCCTAGAACCAAGGCATATTAGACATTTTATAGACATTAATATTTTATTAGATTTTTCAGCAGCTAGAAAAACTTGTAAGCTTAAATTTAAAGACATTTATTGTTATTTGTTTATCCAAATTTAACGTGAACCATTTAACTCACGTGAATTAAAGATCTTCGAATCCACTTTTTAAAATTTGTTTTTATGAGTGCTTTTTTTTAATGATCGCTCCTTATATATGTTAATTTGTATATCATATATATGATATACGAACATATGGATATATGGACATACAACACATAACAAAAGTGTGCACAAATAATAATAGTAAGGCCTTGTAGCTTTTCACAGGTGAAATCTCCATTGCAATGTTTCAGAACTCCACTGTTGGTCAAAGATAGAACTGATGAGAAAAATATTAACCTAGTTCTCTAGGATCAAAATAATGAGCTCAAAAAAAAATACAGAATCTAAGGAAAAAAATGAGAGTCCTAGAAAAAATGACTGGACAGTAATTAGTAAATACCATACGATTTACCTTTTTTTTCCCACTTAGACATCAGATCAGTCTCCTACTGAGCTTGCAGGATTCTTTCATTTACATTTCAACATAAGTCCTGGCTGAGTTCTGGAAGGAGCTGGACAAAACTGCAATTCTGAGCGGACACCTCAGGCCTAAGGCACTTTAACCATAATTTTCAGGTGAGGATGTTGAAAATTATGATACAATTTTAAGATACAATTCAAAATTTTATACCTTAACATCTTGTTTTGTCAACAGATACCATACTATGATTTACTATCCTTGTCCAAATTAATGCACTGACACACTGTGACATTTTCCCAGGCTACCCAATTAGAAATTGGTGAAAAAAAAGACTAAATGATTGGGAAGTTACTTGCCAACTTGGAAGTAGAATTCATTAGTTTTCCATTATAAGTATTTAAGTTCTCTGGCATGAATTATCTGAAATCATAAACTAAAAAATTACCTAAACCCGACTTTTAACTGCAAGATTGAGCAATGCTACAAAAACCCATCCAGATACCATATTGTTACAATAAAACATCATCATTTAGACACACATTCAGCTAAGATCATTCCCAAGAAACAATTTATAATATCAATACATTATTGCACATGTCTTAAATGGCCAGAAACAAAGAAAAAAGACAGACAGAAAGGAGCTCCAGACTATGGCTGACAGGACAGAAGCCTTTAAAACAGCAGATAAGAGAAAATCTCCTACACCAGTGGCATGATAGATGTCCCCACAAGGGCATCAGATGTTTTCACAGAGGGGCAACCTGAAATGTAATATCAAAGGTCTCCATGGTGACTTTACTGCATTTAGTGTCTCCTTTTTCTTTTTCTCTTTTTTTAAGAAAACAGAGGTGGCATAATACTTACAGTGCAGGGAAGGAAGGAGGGAATTTACTGAAGCAACAGGACTTCGGCAGCTGCTGGGAGTCCCTCAGTCCCGTCTTTTACTTCAGGATTAGCTCCTCTGGTTTGGTTCCACCCCAAGCATGCTGAATCTCCTAACATTTCAGTAGTCAGCTCTCAAAAATTCCGGGGTCGGGGGGGTATCAAAATTCGTAACTTAAATTTCGGTTCTGGACCTTGAAGCCAATTAATACCAATTTAATATAAGGACAGGGTTTGAGAAAAAGTAAAAGGGAGGTTTACTGCTTTGCTAACAAAGGATAAAAACAGGGGACTCTGTCCAAAGTTGTGACTCTCTTGATCTGGAGGGACAAGGGGTTTTAAAGGAGCTTCACTTGTTAACCTGGGAGATACTCAGTTATTAGGTCTCCAGCAGGCATTGCCCTCTGCAGTGGGTGTGGTCCACACAGCCAGCTAGGGGCTTCTCTCATCATGCTTAACAAAGGGGGGTATAGTGCATCACATTTCTTTAAAACACAGTCCAAAGGGGTGACAGGCTTACATGCTTTATTACCCATTTTCACGTCCAATATCCTTAAGTTTTTACCACAGAAATCACACAACAAAACGCACAAATCAAACAAATAAAAAACATTTAGAACACAGAACAAAACACACAAAAAAACAGAAACTCAGCGAATAAACAGAAAACCAGAGGAGCAATGCAGCGTCTTGCTAAAGCTCCGGGGTAGGAGCTCCTGCGTGCCAGTCGGCACCTCTCTACACTTTCAGAGGTATTCCCTACAGAAAAGAACAGAGGAAAGAAGGATTCCTATTACTGTCCCGGACAGGAGTATATGTGAGCCTTCCCAGGCCACCTCTCTGTCATCAGAAGAGTACTCCCTTAACCGGATATCAGATGTTATAAAGGCGCCTCTTACCTATGAAGGCCTCCTCCACCAGGTGCTTGATAATAGTTTTAGTGCGATGGTTCACTGCAGTGATCCACGGACTGAAGGCTCATTCCAAGGCCTTGGAACTTGGCTCTCCAGCCTGGAGTCCTGGAGGATAGGCCAGCTTCAGAATTTCCAGCAGTTTGGCTTTGTGATCTGGTCGGGTCATGTTGCTGGGGAACTCCAAAATGTTAGTCCAGGACACAAGAAAAGACCACTGACTCCAATTAAAATCAAATTAAGGCAAGCTTAATATTTCAAACAGCCAGGGTGCCTCTCCCTCTCAAAATGGCGGGAAGAAGACAGCAACCCCACCTTTCCTACAGCCCAGCTTTATAGCCCAGAAAGTTACACAAAAGGGGGGTTACAGAAAACAGAACTTTGACAAGCATCACACTAATTGTAGTTTACATTTGTTTTTTCTGGCCCCAGCATCAGAAATTATGAGGACCATTAGAGCCTCAGAGAGGGTCATTGTCTGGCCAGGGAAGGCGAATATTTATGAGGTGTCATTAAAGTTTCAGAGAGGGCTGTTATCTGGTCAGAGAGCCAGGCATGAGTGAGTTCAAAACATGGTCAGGCATTCTAAGCAGGTTCAGAATTTGCAGTAATTTATAGTAAAGCAAAAATTATCTTTTCATGGCTTTGTGGCAAGATGGCTCACAATTTTAATGAAAGATCATGTTGGGTGATCAACCCTGTCCCCTACTTTTGGAAAATCCTCTACCACCTCCAAGGTTGTGAACTCCTGAGCATTTTCCATTCCAGATATGTATTCACAGAATTTCTAACTCTTCTTCTCTAATTGCGTCTTACTTGGGGCGAAGTTAATGTCAAGCCATTGTTCTGGATGAGAGTGGGAAGAATATTGTGCAGCACATAATTGCATACACATTGGATTCACTTTCCAATTTTCCAATTGAAATACTGAATTCCTGACAATAACCCATACCCTTCTAGACGCTAACTACAAATACTAATATGATGGAGAAAAATAACCCAAACGGAATTGAAATACAAGCAGTTCAGAGGAGGCATTGTGTATATTGGACTTGCCTTTTGCAAGATAAAAGGTAGGTGTTATAAATCTAGTCATTTTTTAATTGAAATAGTTTTATATGTGTATTAAAGTTAACAAATATGTGAATTCCTATCTTCCTTTCGCTGTAACCTATTCAGCACATTAATTTTTATATACACATATAGAATCCTACCTGATATCACACGTACATTTTTGTGAGGTGCCTGACATTGCAGATACAAATTGTGAGAAGAGATTACTCCACCTAAATGCTGTTGGAACTGAAAATTCAAGCTAATGGTGAGCTTCCTAGTTGAATAACATTATACATAAATCCATGTTCAGTAAAATGAATATTTTTGGATCTGTGGATGATATATATTTCATGGTGAAATTCGATTGGCATATATAATTCTACTTTTGAATGTCTTTGTTTGTGTGTGTGTTTGTGTGTGTGTGTGTGTATATATATATATATATATATATATATATATATATATACACAAAATAAATCTCCAGATTTTTCAAAATATGAAATATGTGTCTTATATACACTCCCTAAATTCATTCATGTTCATGTATGTGGATTAATAATCAACTTTTTACAAGATTATTCTCAGAAATATTCATCCACCTGAAATACATATTTGTTTCCTAGTACTGAAAACTAACTTCAGTGAAAGGTGCAAACAAATCCTAGTATTTCTACATTAACTGACCTAGTTTAACATCAATGCTAGTAGATTCCTATGGGACATGATGTGTATTTTGACATTAATTATTATTCAACACTGGTACATTACTATTTCTTCAGTTTATGCACATCATAGGATATATATTTGATCCACTACTTAGCAAATTTATAGGCATTTGTTTCACTTTCAATCACTTCTTGCTCCAGAACACATGTATTTCCCTATGTTTCTTGACTGGTCTTTTCATGAGACTTTTTTCAAATATATTTTTTTCAATTTCCATGATCAATTTTTAAGCAAAACTCACACATCCTTCATGATAAAACATAACCCTAAGATGACCATTACATATATAACTGGTTGGAATGATTGATTGTGCATCATTATAACATTTCTTATATATTTTCAGATATCCATTCAATCCATTATTTAAAGTGGATCCAGTTATATTATTTATTCCCAGTATGGTCTATTCACGCGTTATTGCTATATTCATAGACAGAGGGTATACCTATTTGTACCCCAATACAAATTTATATGTCTTCAAAATATTGCTCCTGGAAATGGTGTTAGAAATACTCATGTCACGTGATATACATATACATTTTATCACAGAAATATTCTGGACACAAAAAGCAAAGGTCACACTTTCAATTGTACCAAAGCCTAAATGGAAAGTGAGCATGGATTACTAAAAACATCTATGTCCAGGTTTCCTAATGCTCTCAAATGTCAATCCTATTGGTGACTACATATTTGTTTCTTCCTAAGATTATATATTCAACCTCAAGCCTGTTGAAAATGTCTAATCCTATCATTCACTTTGTATTTTGCTTGATTTCCTAATGTCTTTATTGATATCTGCTTTCCCTCATATTTTCCCCAGTTCATCATTGTGACTGACTCTTCACATGTGCTGACATTAACACTCACTCTCTAACCGAAACCCTATTGCTAAAGAACTTTTTGTCCAAATCCTATACTCACTCTTCATTCTAAACCTAACGACTACCTTCCTCATCGTACTGAATATCGCTTTTTGACTGGATGTTCTCTTCAACATTCAATCATCCAAGGTACAAGGTCCTATGCCATTGTATATTGATTTATCTGAGACAACTGTGCAGCACATAACTCAAAGCTAAGGATACCACTTAAGGGTCTAATTCCCTTCTGGGCTTCAAATCTTTCCTAATTTTCTGCTTTCATACTTATATTTCACCTATATACTCTTGTAAATATCGAAGGTTGCCAATACCATTATTCATCTCGCAAAATGATTCGTAACCCAAATCAAACATGTTATTAACCCTAAACATACACTGTTCCGTCAATATAACTTACAAAAGAGCAGGGACAGAGTTGGTCTTACAATATAGGAATGTAGGTGATCTTCCACCTTCTGAGAACCTCAAAGATCCATGGAGAAATGATCCTTGGAGAAGATTTATGCAGCTATGTAGGACCTGAGAGAGCAATAGAAATCTTCCATGGCAAACAACCTGGTCAGGATGAATTGATGGTTCTAAGTCAGCCTCTCTTTTCTTATTGTAAAGAAGTTGGAAGAAACCAGGCCTGTGTGGAGAGCTGTACCTGGGTGCCTAAGGTTGATATTCCATTCTAACTTCTGAATGTGTCAGAGGATGTTGGGGCAGCCTCCATCTCATGGGACCCTTGGAAGCAACTGTTAGGACTAAGTGGTTTTCAAGGCAGTGACCTCATTCAGTTCCTGAAGGAAGTGACCTCTCCTCACTTCCTTGGTGATGGAATTCTCTGAACTTGGGATCCAGGAAGCCAGGCACCCAGAGCCAGTCCCATTCCTAGTCCCATTGGGCTAACTTGTTTGCTTTTTCCAAGGACAGAGTCAGTCTTTCTTGGTACCTACTGATGTGAGGATGGCCAATTGCCAGCAGTGCTCTGAAGAGGCACCTTCCCTGAGAAAGCAGGTAGTGGCTCACCGCTGTCTCCTGACAACTTCACATAGTTGGCCAAGGAGACCAGATCTGAGAGAGGACAGGCCATTTCGGGGGAACATAATATGGCCCACCAGTCAGAAGACACTCTGGATAGTCACAGACCTACTTGGGGGAAGGAGGTGGCTTTGCCGTTGTGGGTGTGAGTTTGTGGTTTTTTTCTCATGTTCTGAAAATATGTAGGAAAGGCGTTTTTTCTGGTGTGGAGTGGACTGTTTCTAGTAAGTCCTTTGATATTGTGAGGGTTTCTATGTCTGTGTATCCCACTGTATCCGTAGTTGTAGACATTAGAAAAGAGAATGCATCAATGGATTTGTTTTCTCTAGTAGAAAGCTTCCCCACATTAATACTGCCCAATAGATTAATGGACTTCACTTTGCCTTATGGATGGGCAACACCTACTGTCTTCTTAAGTTACTGTTTTCTTCGTGAATTCTGGCCACTCTACAGAATACGCTCATGGTTTTGTGTCCCAGATATGTAACACCACAAGGCTCTGTGACATGGTCATGTACTGGATAGCTGAAGAGATTGAGAGCATCTCAGAAAACTCAGATATCAGTGTGACCAGTAAAGTCTCAGTGAAGAAACCCTTCTTGGGCCATTTGCTTACTTGTGTTTCAATTACCCTGAATGTCAGGAAGGTCTTTGCCTCATGCCAACCCTTTGTGAAGCCTGAAGAAAACTGTTCTCATATGGAAATGAATGGGCTTCACCTGTGGCTCTTTGCTTAATTGCTTTGGAATGGGATGTGTCTGAATCAGTCTCTGGTCCTTGTGTGAGGCTGTGACTTAGATTCTCATCACCCAATGGATCTAAAGAAAAATCCCATGTGCTTCCCAAACCGAAATGACCAAAAGAGAAGTCATTGTGGATGAATTTTTTTGCCTTCTTGTTTTAGGTTCCTGACCTCCATTAAGTGAGAATAGGGATTCTTTGGATTAAATGAGTTCTTCAAATCCCTGCAGAGGCTTGCCCATATGTGCTTGGGTTTTCTCATGACTCCAAATCACATAAAGAATCTATACCTCACAGCCAGTAGGCCTCAAATTGGAGAAGCGGAACACTTTAACAGCAGGAATATTTGATCACTCCAGGTTCACAGGGGGAGTGTCCAGGCCACCATGATTTTAGGCAAATGAGGGGCAAGTGAGCTTATTTTGGACAGTTTCTTAGGCTGTGCCCCTCATAGAAATCTCCAGCCAGAGGTTATGATGAGTGTCTATATGGAAGAAGATGAGGGCCCTGTGGGAGTGTTTTGATTTTAATTGTGGTCATTTTTGTGGTGGTTGGAAGGAATGACTGGTTCCACCTGGGCTTGAACTCTGGCGTGATTCCCCTTAGAGACTGAGTTCTGGAACTGAACTCAGAGAAGTATTGCCATGAATTGTGTTGGGATTTTAGAAGGCCATGCATGAGACTCACCCATGGAAACTGAGATCTAGGCCCAGGGTGTCTTTCCACAAAACAATGGGAACCTCAGCCAGGATATCACATGATTTTATTCTGAAAGATTGGCAGGTATAGTTGAGAGTCAAAACACACATGGACCTCACATTGTAGGCCTCAATTTGCCTGGCTTCATGTGACCTTTTGGCAACTCTTTGAGAAGCCTTGCCTGTGAGTGTTCTCCAGAGCTTTCATTGAAATGAGCTTTCTCAACACTTAATGGTTCCTGAATGATTTGAAACCCACAGTGCCTCCAACTTAATCTTTGAAAAATGGCTAGATAAATACCATGAAATTTTTGAAATTTCCATGACCAGGTGGCACTGGAGAATCTTTGGAAGTCCTGTGGTTGATCATGTGTATACCAGAGAATGCCTTGTTTTACTGGGTTTTATGAAAATGGTGTAGAACAGAGATGCCAGTAATTTGTATCCTGCTGAGTAGTGGGCCTAGAGCAGTGGTGGGCAGGTGTGTGATAAAACACCATGGTGGGGCCATGTGGATCAGCCATTGGCTTCCAAATGGATTATGACTGACATAGTGCAGAAATCAGACACTTATATGTAAAGGCATTTTTTATATGGAGAGGTTTCAAGGCAATGTTCAGAATCAGTTTACTATGGTTATTGGGGCAAGCTGTGTGGGATAAAAGCCTGGTTGGTGCATTCTCCTGCAGACCCTGACCCACCACACGTGACAGAACTCCTTTCAGCACTGTATCCTAGTAGAACTCCTTGTATTTGGTGAAGCAAATACCAAATTCCCAGTGCAGCAGCAAGAAACACCACGAAAAGTGGAGGATGACCAAATGTCTTCACAGTCCACACGAGGAGACACTTAGCCTCCAGTGGCCACAGTTTACATACAAAGAGAGAATTCAGCACTGCTGCCTCATGGTCATTGGAATATAAGAAACCATGTCTTCCAGGTCACATAGATGCAGACCCATTTTGATGGTCTCACTACAAAGGAAGTTAAAGCTCATGACAACAACATATATTTCAAGTGCCCAACCTCAGAGGCAGTTTTCCAAGAAGTCTTAGACCAGCAGCGCTCCATGTTTGTGGAGTGTTTACACTGTTCTTTACTTTTGGATACTCCTCTACCACCACCAAGGTTGTGAACTCCCGAGCATATTCCATTCCAGATATGTATTCACAGATTTTCACACTTTTCTACTCTAATTGTGTCTTACTTGGGCCAAGGTAATATCAAGGCATTGTTCTGAATGTGAGTGGGAAGATTTTTGTGTAGCACATATTTACATACACATTCAATTCATTTTTCAATTTTCTATTTGAAATACTGAAGCCCTGAAACTAACACATACCCTACTATACTCTGACTAATAATTCTAATATGATGGTGAAAAATAACCCAAACAGAATAGAAATACAAGCAGTTCAGAGGAGGCATGGTGTATTGTTACAATTGCCTTTTGCATTATATAGTGTAGGAGTTATAAATCTAGTCATTTTTTTGTTGAAATAGTTCTACATGTGGTTTTAAAATTAACAAATATGTGAATTCCTGTCTCCCTTTCTCTGTAGCCAATTCAGCACATGTATTTTTATATGCACATATAGAATTCTACCTGGTACCACACGTACATACTTGTGAGGTAACTGAATTGGCAGATGCAAATTGTGAGAAAGGATAACTCCTCCTAAATGATGTTGGAACTGAAAATTCAACCTATGGGTGAGCTTCATAGTTGAATAACATTATACATTAATCCATGTTCAGTAAAATGAATACTTTTTGATCTGTGGATTATATATATTTCATGATGAATTTCGATTGGCATATATATTGCTACTTTTTTTCTTTTATTGGTTGCTCAAAACATTAAAAATCTCTTGACATATAATATTTCATACATTAGATTCAAGTGGCTTATGAACTCCCATTTTTAGCCCAAATAGAGATTACAGAATCACATCGATTACACATCCACATTTTTACATAATGCCCTATTAGCTACTGTTGTATTCTGCTACCTTTCCTATACTCTACTGTCTCCCCTCCCCTTCCTTCCGATCTTCTCTATTTTCCCCATCTACTGTAATTTATTTCACTCCATGTTTATTTTCCCATTCCACTCACAACAATATGTAATTTTGTGTAACAATGAGGGTCTCCCTCCATTACCATGCAATTTCCCTTTTCTCTCACTTACCCTCCCACCTCATGTCTCTGTTTAAAGTTAATCTTTTCTTGCTGCTATTGCTCCCTGCTCTGTTCTTAGTTGCTCTCATTATATCAAAGAAGACATTTGGTATTTATTTTTTAGGGATTGGCTATCTTCACTAAGCATAATCTGCTCCAGTGCCATCCATTTTTCTTCAAATTTTATGATTTTGTCATTTGTTAGTGCTGCGTAATACTCCATAGTGTATAAGTGCCACATTTTTTTTATCCATTCATCTATTGAAGGGCATCTGGGTTGGATCCACAGTGTATCAATTGTGAATTGTACTGCTATGAAAATCCATGTGGTAGTATCCCTGTATTACTCTCTTTTAAGGTCTTCAGGGAATAGTCAGAGAAGGGCAATAGCTGAGTCAAATTGTGGTTCCATTCACAGCTTTCCCAGGAATCTCCATACTGCTTTCCAAATTGGCCACACCAGTTTACAGTCCCACCAGCAATGTACAAGAGTATCTTTTACCCCACATCCTTGCCAGCACTTGTTGTTGTTTGACTTCATAATGGCTACCAATTTACTGGAGTGAGATGGTATCTTAGGGTGATTTTGATTTGAATTTCTCTGACTGCTAGAAATGGTGAGCATTTTATTATGTACTTGATGAATGATTGTATGTCCTCCTCTGAGAAGTGTCTGTTCAAGTCCTTGACACATTTGTTTATTGGGTTATTTGTTATCTTATTGTCTAATTTTTTGAGTTCTTTTTATATTCTGGATATTAGGCCTCTATCTGAAGTGTGAGGAGTAAAAATTTGTTCCCATAATGTATGCTCCTTATTTACCTCTCTTATTCTTTCTCTTGCTGATAAAAAACTTTTCAGTTTAAGTAGTCCCATTTGTTGATTCTTGTTATTAACTCTTGTGCTATGGATGTCATATAAAGGAATTTGGAGCCCGACCCCATAATATGTAGATCAGAGCCAACTTTTTCTTCTATCAGACACAGAGTCTCTGATTTGATATCTAGCACCTTGATCCACTATGAGTTAACTTTTGTGCATGGCGAGAGAAAGGAATTCAGTTTCATTTTGTTGCACATGGATTTCCATTTTTCCCAATACCATTTGTTGAAGATACTATATTTCCTCCATTGCATGCTTTTAGCTCCTTTATCAAATATAAAATAGTTGTAGCTTTTTGGATTAATCTCTGTGTCCTCCATTCTGTACCATTGGTCCACCCGCCTGTTTTGGTACCAGTACCATGCTGGTTTTTTTTTAATTAATTTTATTGTAGGTTGTTCAAAACATTTCATAGTTCTTGATATATCATATTTCACACTTTGATTCAAGTGGGATATGAGCTCCCATTTTTACCCCATATACAGAATGCAGAATCACATCAATTGCACAACCATTGATTTACATATTGCCATTCTGGTGACTGTTGTATTCTGTTGCCTTTCCTATCCTCTACTATCCCCCCTCCCCCCTCCCCTCCCCTCTTCTCTCTCTACCTCCTCTACTGTAATTCATTTCTCCCCCTTATATTTTTCCTCCTTTCCCCTCACTTCCTCTTGTATGTAATTTTGTATACCCCTGAGGGTCTCCTTCCATTTACATGCAATTTTCCTTCTCTCTCCCTTTCCCTCCCACCTCTCATCCCTGTTTAATGTTAATCTTCTTCTCATGCTCTTCGTCCCTACTCTGTTCTTAGTTACTCTCCTTATATCAAAGAAGATATTTGGCATTTGTTTTTAAGGGATTGGCTAGCTTCACTTAGCATAACCTGCTCTAATGCCATCCATTTCCCTCCAAATTCTATGATTTTGTCATTTCTTAATGCAGAGTAATATTCCATTGTGTATAAATGCCACATTTTTTTATCCATTCTTTTATTGAAGGACATCTATGTTGGTTCCACAGTCTTGCTATTGTGAATTGTGCTGCTATGAACATGGATGTAGCAGTGGCCCTATAGTGTGCTCTTTTTAGGTCTTTAGGGAATAGACCGAGAAGGAGAATAGCTGGATCAAATGGTGGTTCCATCCCGAGCTTTCCAAGAAATCTCCATACTGCTTTCCAAATTGGGCGCACCAATTTGCAGTCCCACCAGTAATGTACAAGAGTACACTTTTCCCGACATCCTCGCCAGCACTTGTTGTTGTTTGACTTCCTAATGGCTGCCAATCTTACTGGAGTGAGATGGTATCTTAGGGTGGTTTTTATTTGCATTTCTCTGACTCCTAGAGATGGTGAGCATTTTTTCATATACTTCTTGATTGATTGTATGTCCTCCTCTGAGAAATTTCTATTCAGGTCCTTGGCCCATTTGTTGATTGGGTTATTTGTTATCTCATTGTCTAATTTTTTTAGTTCTTTGTATATTCTGGATATTAGGGCTCTGTCTGAAGTGTGAGGAGTAAAGATTTGTTCCCAGGACGTAGGCTACCTATTTACCTCTCTTATTGTTTCTTTTGCTGAGAAAATAAGTTTTTAGTTTGAGTAAGTCCCATTTGTTGGTTCTAGTTATTAACTGTTGTGCTATGGGTGTCCCATTTAGGAATTTGGATCCCGACCCCACAGTATGTAGATCATAGCCAACTTTTTCTTCTATCAGATGCCATGTCTCTGATTTGATATCAAGTTCCTTGATCCACTTTGAGTTAACTTTTGTGCATGGTGAGAGAAAGGGATTCAGTTTCATTTTGTTGCATATGGATTTCCAGTTTTCCCAACACCATTTTTTGAAGATGCTAGCCTTCTTCCATTGCATGCTTTTAGCCCCTTTATCGAATATAAGATAGTTGTAGTTTTGTGGATTGGTTTCTGTGTCCTCTATTCTGTACCATTGGTCCACCCGCCTGTTTTGGTACCAGTACCATGCTGTTTTTGTTTCTATTGCTCTGTAGTATAGTTTGAAGTCTGGTATAGCTATACCGACTGATTCACACTTCCTGCTTAGCAATGTTTTTGCTATTCTGGGTCTTTTATTTTTCCATATGAATTTCATGATTGCTTTCTCTATTTCTACAAGAAATGCCATTGGGATTTTGATTGGCATTGCATTAAACCTATTGAGAACTTTTGTTAATATCGCCATTTTGATGATGTTAATTCTACCTATCCATGAACAGGGTATATTTTTCCATCTTTTAAGAACTTCTTCAATTCTCTCTTTAGGGTTCTGTAGTATTCATTGTATAAGTCTTACACCTCTTTTGTTAGGTTGATTCCCAAGTATTTTATTTTTTCTGAGGATATTGTGAATGGGGTGGTTGTCCTCATATGTATTTTAGAGGATTTGTCGCTGATATACAGGAATACCTTTGATTTATGCGTGTTGATTTTATATCCTGCCACTTTGCTGAATTCATTTATTAGCTCTAATAGTTTCTTTGTAGACCCTTTTGGGTCTGCTAGGTATAGAATCATGTCATCTGCAAATAGTGATAATTTGAGTTCTTCTTTTCCTATTTTTATGCCTTTAATTTCTTTTGTCTGTCTAATTGCTCTGGCCAGTGATTCGAGAACTATGTTGAACAGAAGTGGTGAGAGAGGGCATGCCTGTCTTGTACCAGATTTTAGAGGGAATGCCTTCAGTTTTTCTCCATTCAGAATGATGCTAGGCTGAGGCTTAGCATAGATATCTTTTACAATATTGAGGTATGTTCCTGTTATCCCTAGTTTTTCTAGAGTTTTGAACATAAATGGATGCTGTACTTTGTCGAATGCTTTTTCCGCATCTATCGAGATGATCATATGGTTCTTATATTTAAGCCTACTGATGTGGTGAATAACATTTATTGATTTTCGTATACTGAACCAACCTTGCATCCCAGGGATAAATCCTACCTGATCATGGTGCACAATTTTTATGATATGTTTTTGTATCCGGTTCGCGAGAAGTTTATTGAGCATTTTTGCATCTAGGTTCATTAGAGATATTGGTCTGTAGTTTTCTTTCTTTGGAGTGTCTTTGTCTGGTTTAGGAATCAGGGTGATGTTGGACTCATAGAATGAATTTGGAAGTTCTCCCTGTTTTTCATTTTCCTGAAATAGCTTGAAAAGTATTGGTATTAGTTCCTCTTTAAAGGTTTTGTAAAACTCTGCTGTATACCCATCCGGTCCTGGGCTTTTCTTAGTTGGTAGTCTTTTGATGGTTTCTTTATTTCCTCAGTTGATATTCGTCTGTTTAGGTTGTCAATATCCTCCTAACGCAATCTGGGCAAATCATATGACTTAAGAAATTTATGGATGCCTTCACTATCTTCTAATTTATTGGAGTATAAGGATTCAAAATAATGTCTGATAATCTTCTGTATTTCTGAAGTGTCTGTTGTGATATTGCCTTTTTCATCCCATATGCGAGTAATTTGAGTTCTCTCTCTTCTTCTCTTCATTAGCGTGGCTAATGGTCTGTCAATTTTATTTATTTTTTCAAAGAACCAACTTTTAGTTTTGTCAATTTTTTCAATTGTTTCTTTTGTTTCAATTTCATTAATTTTTGCACTGATTTTAATTATTTCTTGTCTTCTACTTTTTTGCTGTTGTTTTGCTCTTCTTTTTCTAGGACATTGAGTTGAAGTATTAGATCATTTATTTGTTGGTTTTTTCCTTTTTTAAGGAATGAACTCCAAGCAATAAATTTTCCTCTTAGAACTGCTTTCAATGTGTCCCATAGATTCCGATATGTTGTGTCTGTGTTTTCATTTATCTCTAAGAATTTTTTAATATCCTCCTTGATGTCTTCTATAACCCATTTATCATTCAGTAACCTATTTTTCATTCTCCAATTGATGCATGATTTTTCCTTACTTCTTTTATCGTTGATTTTCAATTTCATTTCATTATGTTCAGATAAGATGCATGGTATTATCTTTACTCCTTTATATTGTCTAAGAGTTGCCCTGTGACATAATATATGATCTTTTTTTGAGAAGGATCCAAGTGCTGCTGAGAAAAAAGTGTAACTGCTTGATCTTGGGTGGTATATTCTATATATGTCAATTAAGTCTAGGTTATTAATTATGTTATTGAGTTCTATAGATTCCTTATTCAACTTTTCTTTGTAAGATCTATCCAGTGGTGAGAGAGGTGTGTTGAAGTCTCCCATAATTATTGTATGGTGGTCTATTAGACTCTTGAACTTGAGAAGAGTTTGTTTGATGAACATAGCTGCACCATTGTTTGGGGCATATATATTTATGATTGTGATGTCTTGTTGGTGTATGGTTCCCTTGAGCTGTATGTAGTGTCCCTCTTCATCCCTTTTGATTAACTTTGGCTTGAAATCTATTTTATTTGATATGAGTATGGACACTCGTGCTTGTTTCCGAAGTCCATAAGAGTGATATGATTTTTCCCAACCTTTCACCTTCAGTCTATGTATGTCTTTTCTTATCAGATGCGTCTCCTGAAGGCAGCATATTGTTGGGTCTTGTTTTGTGATCCATTCTACTAGCCTGTGTCTCTTAATTCGTGAGTTTAAGCCATTAACATTTATGGTTATTATTGAGATATGGGTTGTTCTTCCAGTCATATTGGTTTATTTATGTTACTAAACATGGTTTGTTTTCCTCTTTGATTATTCCCCCTCTTTACTGTACTCCCTCCTGCTGTTGGTTTTCATTGTTATTTTCCATTTCCTCTTCCTGCAATGTTTTGCCGAGGATGTTTGAAGAGATGGTTTTCTAGCTTCAAATTCTTTTCACTTTTGTTTATCATGGAAGGTTTTAATTTCATTTTCCATACTGAAGCTTAATTTTGCTCGATACACAATTCTTGGTTGGAACCCATTTTCTTTCAGTGTTTCAAATATGTTATTCCAGGATCTTCTAGTTTTCAGAGTCTGTGTTGAAAGATCAGCTGTTATCCTGATTGGTTTACCCCTAAATGTAATCTGCTTCCTTTCTCTTGTAGCTTTTAAAATTCTCTCCTTATTCTGTATGTTGGGCATCTTCATTATAATGTGTCTAGGTGTGGATCTCTTATGATTTTGCACATTCGGCGTCCCGTAGGCTTCTAGGATATGGGATTCTGTCTCATTCTTCAAGTCTGGGAAGTTTTCTCGTATTATTTCATTGAATAGATTGCTCATTCCTTTTGTTTGGAACTCTATACCTTCCTGTATCCCAATGACTCTTAAGTTTGGTCTCTTTATGTTATCCCATATTTCTTGAATGTTCTGCTCATGGTTTCTTAACAGCTTTGCTGAGCTGTCTATGTTCTTCTCCAGTTGAAATACTTTGTCTTCATTTTCTGATGTTCTATCTTCTAAGTGTTCTACTCTGCTGGTAGTATTCTCAATTGAGTTTTTAATTTGGTTTATTGTTTCCTGCATTTCCAGGATTTCTGTTTGTTTGTTTTCTATAACCTTGATCTCCCTGTATAATTGATCTTTTGCTTCTTGTATTTGTTTATGTAATTCATTTTCGAAGTGGTCGAAGTGGTCTTTCATTGTCTGATTATGCTGTCTAATGTCTTCCTTGAGACTCCAGATAATCTGAAGCATGTATATCCTGAATTCTTTATCTGACATTCCATCTGCTGCAGATATTACCTCTTCTAAAGTTGAGTTGACCTGCATTGCTTGTGGTCCTTTCTTTCCTTGTCTTTTCATACTGATCGCGTTTCTTTCTGCTTGGTGAAACTGTCGTGTTATTGATTTTCCCCCTATATATTTATATTGCTCTTGTATAGTTGCAAAGTCTCCCTCGCAGGCTTTGGCGGTGGTTCTGCCCCTCCTCCAATTGGGGCAATGTGCCTACTACGCCGGCAGGCTGCTGTGCCTCTACTTTCGGTGGGCCTGTTCTTTCGGTGGTCACAGGTTGGCCTACCTTGCAGGCGTGAGCAGCGGCTCTGCACCTCCGCTGGCCGCTAGGCCTGTTCTGTCTGTCGTTTGCAGGTCTGTCTACCTAACAGGTGCTGGTGGCGGCTCTGCCCCTCCCCCAACAGGGGTGATGTGTCAGACGGGCCACTGGGCCTGTTTTGTCAGTGGTCACAGTATCGCCTACCTTGCAGGTGGGTGGGGCAGCTGTGCCCCTCTGCAGGTTTCTGGGCCTGACCTGCCGGTGGGTCGCAGGTCATTCATTTTTTAGTTCTAGTAGTTTTTGTACACCTTTTTGTGTCTTCTATGTATAGAATAATGTCACCCGAAAATAGTGATAATTTACGTTCTTATTTTCCTATTTTTATGCCTTTTATTTCTTTAGTATGTCTAATTGCTCTGGCCAGTGTTTCGAGAACTATATGGAATAGAAGTGGTGAGAGAGGGCATCCCTGTCTTTTTCCAGATTTTAGAAGAAATGCCTTCAATTTTTCTCCATTCATAATGATGCTAGCCTGAGGCTTAGCATAGATAGCTTTTACAATGTCGAGGTAACTTCCTGTTATCCCTATTTTTTCTAATGTTTTGAACATAAAGGGATGCTGTACTTTGTCAAATGCTTTTTTTGCTTCTATCGAGATGATCATATGGTTCTTATCTTTAAGTCTATTGATGTGGTGAATAACATTTATTGATTTCCGTATATTGAACCATCCTTGCATCCCAGCTATGAATCCTACTTGATCATGGTGCATAATTTTTTTGATGTGCCTTTGTATTCGATTCACCAGAGTTTTATTGAGGATTTTTGCATGTAGGTTCATCAGATATATTGGTCTGTAGTTTTCTTTCTATGAGGTGTCTTTTTCTGATTTCGGAATCAGCGTGATGTTGGCCTCATAGAATGAATTTGGAAGAGCTCCCTCTTTTTCTCTATGCTGAAATAACTTGAAAAGTATTGGTATTAAATCTTCTTTAAATGTTTTGTAAAACTCCGCTGTATAGCCATCCGTTCCTGGGCTTTTCTTGGTTTGTAGTCTTTTGATTGCTTCTTCTGTTTCATCCATTGACATTGGTCTTTTTAAATTGTGTGTATCCTTCTGACTCAGTCTGGGAATATCATATGACTTAAGAAATTTATTGATGTCTTCACTATATTCTATTTTATTGGAATATAGGTTTTCTAAATAATTTCTAATTGTCTTCTGTATTTCGGAAGCATTTGTTGTAATATTGCATTTTTCATCCCATATGTTAGTAATTTGAGTTCTCTCTTTTCTTCTCTTCATTAGCATGCCTAAGGGTCTGTCGAACATATTTATTTTTTCGAAGAACCACCTTTTAGTTTTGTTAATTTTTTCAATAGTTTCTTTTTTTTCAATTTCGTTGATTTCTGCTCTGATTTTAATTATTTCTTGCTTTCTGCTACATTTTTTGTTGTTTTGCTCTTCCTTTTCTAGGGCTTTGAGTTGAAGTGTGAGCTCATTTATTTGTTCGTTTTTACTTTTTTTCGGGAATGACCTCCAGGCGATGAATTTCCCTCTTAAAACTGCTTTCATTGTGTCCCATAGATTCTGATATATTGCGTCTGTATTTTCATGTATCTCTAAGAATTTTTTGATTTCCTCCTTTATATCTTCTGTAACCCACTGATCATTCAGTAACATATTGTTCATTTTCCATGTGATGTAGGATTTTTCCTTCCTTTTTTTATCATTGGTTTCCAGTTTCATTCCATTATGATCAGAAAAAATTCATGGTATTATCTCAACCCCTGTATATTTACTGAGGGTTGCCCTATGGCATAATATATGGTCTATTTTTGAGAAGGATCCACGTGCTACTGAGAAAAAAGTATATCCACTTGATGATGATTGATATATTCGATATATGTCAGTTAAGTCTAGGTTATTGATTGTGATATTGAGTTCTATAGTTTCTTTATTCACTTTTGTTTGGAGGATCTGTCCAATGGTGAGAGAGGTGTGTTGAAGTCACCCATAATTATTGTGTTGTGGTCTATTTCATTCTGGAACTTGAGGTGAATTTGTTTTTTGAACATTGCAGCACCATTATTTGGTGCATAAATATTGATAATTTTTATGTCTTGTTGGTGAATGGTTCCTTTTAACAGTATATAATGTCCTTTCTTATCCCTTTTGATTAAATTAGTCTTGAAGTCGATTTTATTCGATATGAGCATGGCCACCCCTGCTTGCTTATGGGGAGCGTTGCATGGTATATTTTTTCCAAAACTTGCACCTTCAGCCTGTGTATGTCTTTTCCATTCAGATGTGTCTTCTGGAGGCAACGTATTGTTGGATTCATTTTTAATCCAAGTTACCAGCCTATGTCGCGTTATTGGAGAGTTTAAGCCATTAACATTCAGAGTCACTATTGATATATGGTTTGTACTGCCGCTCATGATTGATGATTCATCTTTTTTTTTTTTAATTTAGTTTGTTTCTCCATGATTAGCTTTTCCCCCACCCTCAGTCATTACTGAGGCACTTCCCACTGATGGTTTTGGTTGTTGATTTTCATTTCTTCTTCGTGTATTGTTTTGCTCAAGATGCTTTGCAATGCTGGTTTTCTGGCTACAAATTCTTTTACCTTTTGTTTATCATGAAATATTTTTATTTCATCATCATACCTGCAGCTTAATTTTGCTGGATACAGAATTCTTGGTTGGTATTCATTGTCTATCAGTGTTTGAAATACGTTGTTCCAGGATCTTCTCGCTTTCAGCGACTGTGATGAAAAATCCATTCTCAACCTTATTGGTTTACCCCTTAATGTAATCTGCCTCCTTTCTCTTAGAGCTTTTAATATTTTCTCTTTGTTTTGTATATTGGATATCTTCATAACAATGTGTCTTGGTGTTGGTCTACTGTGATTTTGTGTGCTCCGTATCCTGTAAGCATGTCCAATTTGTATATCCATTTACTTTGTATTTCTGGAAATATTTCTGTAATTATTTCATTCAATAGATTACTAATTCCCTTGGTTTGAATCTGTGTACCTATCCAGATGACTCATTAATTTTTTTTTTATGTTATCCCGTATCTCTTGGATGTTTTACTCATGATTTTTTACCAGCCTTTCTGTGTTGGCTAGATTCATTTCAAGATGATATATTTTGTCTTCATTATCTGACATTCTGTCTTCTACTTGCTCCACAGTGTTAGTGATACTCTCAATTGACTTTTTAATTTGGTTTATCGTTTCCTTCATTTCTAGAATTATTGTTTGATTTTATTATAATCTCAATCTCCTGATAAAGATGCATAACTTCTTCTTTTATCTGTTTATGTAATTCATTTTCAATGTGTTCTTTCACTGTTTGGATTTGCTGTCTCGTATCCTCTTTAAGTTTCAATTCCATCTGTCTAAGGTATTCCTTGAGTTCTTTATATGACCATTTTTCTGATGACTATAGGTCCTCCTGAATATTTTGGCTGTCCTTCGTTGTTTGTACTTATTTTCTTCCTTGATTTTTTGTGCTGCTCATGTTACTTCTTGCTCTGTTTGACTGTTGAGTTACTGCTTACTCTTATAAATTTATTTGATGCTTGGAAGAAAAGATATTAGAAGGAAAGGGAAGAAGTCACTAAAGAGAATGAGAGTAGGCAGGTAGAATTCGAGGAAGGGGAAATCAGAAAATTGAAAAGAAATGATAAGACAAAAGAAAAAATAGAAAAGAAAGAAAGAAAGAAAAAAATTTAAAAATAATGATCATTTAAAAGATATAAATTAAAGTTTAAAATAATAATAATAATAAAATAATAATATTTAAAAAATGAAAACATATTAAAAAGTTAAAGTACAACAACAAAAAATATGAATTTACATAAAGAATCTAAACCCCACACTCAGTAGGCCTCAAGTTGGAGAAGTAGAGCAGTATTAACGCCAGGCCTATTTTTTCACTTCTGTTTCACAGGAAGACAGTCCAGGCAACCCTGATGTTAGGCAAATGAGGGGCAAGGGAGCTTATTTTGGACACGGACGTGGGCTGTGTACCTCATGGAAACCTCCAGCCGGAGGTTATGATGAGTGTCTACATGGAAGAAGATGAGGGCCATGTTGGGGTGTTTTGGTTTTAACTGTGAACATTTGTATGGTGGTAGGAAGAGATGACTGGGTACACCTGGGCTTGAACTCTTGTGTGATTCAACATAGACACTGAGTTCTGGAATTGACCTCAGAGAAGTATTGCCATGGATTGTGTTGGGCTTTTAGAAGGCCATGCATGAGAGTCGCCCTTGGAAAGTGAGATCTACGCCCAAGTTGGCTTTCCACAGAGCAAAGGGAATCTCAGCCAGGATATCACATGATTTTATTCTGAAAGACTTGGCAGCCATAGTTGAGAGTGAAAACACACATGGACCTCACATTGTAGACCTCAATGAGCCTGGCTTCATGTGACCTTTTGGCCACCCTTTGGGAAGCCTTGCCTCTGAGAGTTCTCCAGAGCTTTCATTGAAATGAGCTTACTCAACATTTAATGGTTAATGAATGAATTGAAACCCACAGTGCCTACAACTTCTTCCTTGAATAATGGCTAGATGAATACCATGAAATTTTTGAAATTCCCAAGACTAGGTGTCACAGGAGAACCTTTGGATGTCCTCTAGCTGATCATGAGAATACAAGACATTGCCTTTATTGACTGGGTTTCATGAAAATGGTGTATAACAGAGATGCAAGTAAGTTGGAACCTGCTGAGTAGTGTTCCTAGAGCCGTGGTGGGCAGGTGTGTGATAAAATATCTCTGGTGTGGCCATGTTTATCTGCCATTGGTGTCCAAATAACTTGTGACTGACATTTTGCAGCCAGTAGACCCTTATATGTAAAAGAATCTTGTTATATGGAGAGGTTTCAGGGCAATGTTCAGAATCAGGTTGCTATGGTCAATGGGGCAAGCTATATGGGATAGAAGCCTGGTTGGTGCATTCTCCAACAGAACCCAACCCACCACAACTGAAAGAACTCCCTACAGCACTGTGTCCCAGTTGAACTCTTTTTATTTCATGAAGCAAATACCACACTCCTAGTGCAACAGCAAAAAACACCACAAAGAGTGGAGGATGACCAAATGGCTTCACAGTCCAGATGAGGAGACACTTGCCCTCAGTGGCCACAGTTTACCTACAAAGAGAAAATTCAGCACTGCTGCCTAATGTTCATCGGAAAATAAGAAACCATGTCATCCATGTCACATAGATGCAGACCCAGCTTTGATGGTCTCACTACAAAGGAAGCTAATGCTCCTGACAACAAAATATATTTCCAGTGCTCACCCTCAGAGGTAGTTTCTCCAGATGTTAGGCCAGCAGAGCTTCATGTTTGTGGAGTGTTTACCCTGTCCCTTACTTTCGGAAACTCCTCTACCACCTCCAAATTTGTGAACTCCTGAGCATTTTCTATAACAGGTATGTATTCACAGATTTTCTAACTCTTCTCCTCTAATTGTGTCTTACATGGAGGGAAGGTAATGCCAAGGCATTGTTCTGAATGAGAGTGGGAAGATTTTTGTGTAGCACATATTTGCATACACATTGCATACATTTTCCAATTTTCCATTTGAAATACTGAATCCCTGACACTAACAAATTCCCTTCTAGACTTTTACTTCTAATCTTAATATGATGGAGAAAAATAACCCAAACAAAATAGAAATACAAGAGGTTCACAGGAGGCATGGTGTATAGTTGGACTTGCCTTTCCTATGATAAATGGTAGGTGCTATAAATCTAGCAAATTTTAATTGAAACAGTTCTTTATGTGTTTTAAAAGTTAACAAATATGTGAATAACTGTCTCCCTTTCTCTGTAGTCTATTCAGCACATGTATTTTTTTATGCACATATTGAATTCTACCTGGTATCACACATACATTTTGTGAGGTGGCTGACTTGCCAGATACAAACTGTAAGAAAAGATCACTCCTACTAAACGCTATTGGAACTGAAAATTCAACATATGGGTCAGCTTTCTAGTTGAACAACATAAATTGATGTTCAGGAAAATGAGTATTTTTGGATCTGTGGATGATATATATTTCATGGTGAATTTCAATTGGCATACATAATGCTACTTTTTAATGTCTCTCTGTGTGTGTGTATCTATCTATCTATCTATCTATCTATCTATCTCTATATTTATATATATATGTATTCACTCTCCAGATTTTTCAAAATATGAAATGTATTTGTCTTGTTTTACACTCCCTAAATTCATTCATATTTATTTATGTGGATTTATAATCAACTTTTCACAAGTTTATTCTCAGAAATATTCATCCACCTGAAATACATATTCTTTTCCAGTACTGAAAACTAACTTCAGGGGATCATATGATGGCAGCGAAAGGAATGCATCAACCCCATATACAGCATCACTGTGCAAGAGAATGACGAATTTCCAGCAAAATTTGGGTGCTCCAAAACCTAGTGGAAGTATTTCCATCTCATGAGGATTAGCTACGGGGCTCAAACGTGAGTGATTTGTCCGCATGGAGCGTCATGCTGCTTATTCAGCAAATCGCCCTGCGGCTAGAGTCTGTGGCGCATGCTGGCAAACAATGAGATAGCAACACAAATATTCAGTGGTGCGGATTCTGTGGGCTCCTGCCAGCTGTACAATCACTGTGCTCATTGCTGAATTCTGGGTTTGAGACCGGGGAAGGACGCGGTCCAATTCGGTTTTCCACACCAGTCAGACCACAGAGGAAGCCAGGGGCCACCATCTTGGAGAGCTGACGTCACCATTCCTGTTTTCAACTCATAGCAGCTCATTCAGATATAGAACAGGTAATCTCAGGCTGCCATTCGCCTGTGTCTCGGAGACAAATTACTCAGGCCTGTTCCTATCAGAACATACACCAAGCCCAGAGTGGCCAAATTCTGGCTAATGGAACTGATCAGGCCCAGGGCTAAAGAACCCGCGGAAACTCCTTCTCGGTCTAGGTCTTGCTGAATACTGTGGAGGTAAATACCTACCGAGCCTTCATAGGCAGTGGCAACAGGATTGAGACGGGGCTTGTGAGGGATGGTCAGGACTCACCCATTGCTTTGGTCATCCGGCAAAGGGAACGAAATGCTGCCATTCGCATGGGATACCAACATGTTAGAGATCTGATGAAATCACAAAGTGGTGGAGGAGATAACTTCATCGATACCACCGGTGACAGAAACAGTTGGTCTCCTGGTAAAAAAAGTGAGTCACAAACACCCGAGTCTCTCTCACTTTGTCTTCAAGCCAGAGGGGCAGAGCAGAGCCGCCGCCCATGCCCGGCACAGGGCCAGCGACCTGCAGGCGTGGTAGTCATGTCATCCCAATTGGAGTAGTGACAGAGAAGAGCTGCCGCCCGTGCCCGGAACAGGCCCATCAACCAGGAGGCGTGGTAGTCACGTCACCCCAATTGGAGTAGGGACAGAGCAGAGCCACCGCTTATGCCCAGAACAGGCCCAACGACCCGCTGGTGTGGTAGACACGGCACCCCTATTGGAGTAGTGGCAAAGCAGAGCCTTCTCCCGCGCCCAGTACAAGCCCAGCGGCCCACCAGCATGGTTGTTAGGTCACCCCAATAGGAATAGGGGCAGAGCAGAGCCACTGCCCAAAACAAAACAGTTTCAACAAGCAGAGAGAAATGCGAGCAGTATGAAAAGACAAGGAAAGAAAGGACCACAAGCAATGCAGGTCAACACAACTTTAGAAGAGGTAATAGCTGCATCAGATGGAATGTCAGATAAAGAATTCAGGATACTCATGCTTTAGATGATCTGGAGTCTCAAGGAAGACATTAGACAACAAAATCAGACAATTAAAGATCACTTCGACAATGAATTACATAAACAAATCCAATTAGCAAAAGATCAACTATATAGGGAGATAGAGGTTGTAAAAACAAACAAACAGAAATCCTAGAATTGCAGGAAGGAATAATCCAACTTAAAAACTCAATTGAGAATACTACCAGGAGAGTAGAACACTTAGAACATAGAACATCAGACAATGAAGACAAAGTATTTCAACTTGAAAAGAACATAGACCACTCAGCAAGACTGTTAAGAAACCACGAACAGAATATCCAAAAAATATGGGATAACATAAAGAGGCCAAACTTAACAGTCATTGGGATACAGGAAGGTATAGAGGTCCAAACCAAAGGAATGAGCAACCTATTCAATGAAATAATACGAGAAAACTTCCCAGACTTGATAAATAAAACAGAATCCCAAGTCCTAGAAGCCTACAGAACACCGAATGTGCAAAATCATAAGAGAGCCACAACTAGACACATTATAATGAAGATGCCCAACAAACAGAAAAAGGAGAGAATTTTAAAAGCTACAAGAGAAAGGAAGCAGATTACGTTTAAGGGTAAACCAATCAGGATAACAGCTGATCTTTCAACACAGACTCTGAAAGCTAGAAGATCCTGGAATAACATATTTCAAACACTGAAAGAAAGTGGGTTCCAACCAAGAATTGTGTATCTAGCGAAATTAAGCTTCAGTATGGAAGATGAAATTAAAACCTTCCTCGATAAACAAAAGTGAAAAGAATTTGCAGCTAGAAAACCATCTCTTCAAAACATCCTCGGCAAAACATTGCAGGAAGAGGAAATGGAAAATAACAATGAAAACCAACAGTGGGAGGTAGGACATTAAAGGGGGGAAAATAATCAAAGAGGAAAACAAACCATGTTTAGTAACATAAATAAACAAATATGGCTGGAAGAACAACCCATATCTCAATAATAACCCTAAATGTTAATGGCTTAAACTCACCAATGAAGACACAGTGGCTAGTAGAATTGAACAAAAAACAAGACCCAACAATATGCTGCCTACAGGAGATGCATTTGATAGGAAAATGCATACATAGACTGACGGTGAAAGTTTGGGAAAAATCATATCACTCATATGGACTTCGGAAACAAGCAGGAGAGTCCATACTCATATCAAATAAAATAGATTTTGAGCCAAAGTTAATCAAAAGGGATAAAGAGAGACACTACATACTGCTCAAGGGAACCATACACCAACAAGAGATAGCAATCATTAATATATATGCCCCAAACAATGGTGCAGCTATGTTCATCAAACAAACTCTTCTCAAGTTCAAGAGTCTAATACACCACAATACAGTAATCATGGGAGACATGAAAACACCTCTCTCACCACTGGACAGATCTTCCAAACAAGGAATAAGGATTAAGGAAACTATAGAACTCAATAACACAATTAATAACCTAGACTTATTTGAGATATGTAGAATATAACACCCAACATCAAACAGTTACCTTTTTTCTCAGCAGCACATGTATCCTTCTAAAAAATGATCATATATTATGTCACAGGGCAACTCTTAGACAATATAAAGGAATACAGATAATACCATGCATATTATCTGATCATAATGGAATGAAACTAAAAATCAATGATAAAAGAAGGAAGGAAAAATCATGCATCACTTGGAGAATGAACAATAGGTTACTGAGTGATCAATGGGTTATAGAAGACATCAAGGAGGAAATTTAAAAATTCTTAGAGATAAATGAAAACACAGACACAACATATCGGAATCTATGGGACACATTGAAAGCAGTTCTAACAGGAAAATTCATTGCTTGGAGTTCATTCCTTAAAAAAAGAAACAACCAACAAATAAATGATCTCATACTTCATCTCAAAATCCTAGAAAAAGAAGACGAAAGAAACAGCAAAAGAAGTAGAAGGCAAGAAATAATTAAAATCAAAGCTGAAATTAATGAAATTGAAACCAAAGAAACAATTGAAAAAACTTGACAAAAGTAGAAGTTGGTTCTTTGAAAAAATAAATAAAATTGACAGACCCTTAGCCATGCTATGAAAGAGAAGAAGAGAGAACTCAAATTACTAGCATAAGGGATTAAAAAAGAAAATATCACAACAGATATTTCTGAAATACAGGAGATAATCAGAAATTATTTTGAATCCTTATACTCCAAACAAATAGAAGACAGTGAAGGCATCGATAAATTTCTTAAGTCATATGTTCTGCCCATATTGAGTCAGGAGGATATAGACAACATAAACAGACCAATATCAATTGAGGAAATAGAAGAAACCATCAATCCACTACCAACTTAGAAAAGCCCAGGACCGTATGGGTATACAGCAGAGTTTAACAAAACCTTTAAAGAGGAACAAATACCAATATTTTTCAAGGTGTTTCAGGAAATTGAAAAAGAGGGAGATCTTCCAAATTCATTCTACGAGGCCAAGATCACCCTGATTCTTACACCAGACAAAGACACTTCAAAGAAAGAAAACTACAGACCAATATCTCTAATGAACCTACATGAAAAAATCCTCAATAAAATTCTGGCGAATTGGATACAAAAACATATCAAAAAAATTGTGAATCCTGATCAAGTAGGATTCATCCGTGTGATGCAAGGCTGGTTCAATATACGGAAATCAATAAATGTTATTCACCACATCAATTGACTTAAAAATAAGAACCATATGATCATCTCGGTAGATGCAAAAAAAAGCATTCAATAAAGTACAGCATTCTGTTATGTTCAACACTCTAGAAAAACTAGTGATAAGAGGAACATACCTCAATATTGTAAAAGCAATCTATGCTAAGCCTCAGGCTAGCATCATTCTGAATGGAGAAAAATTGAAGGTATTCTCTCTAAAATCTGGAACAAGACAGGGATGCCTTCTCTCACCACTTCTGTTCAACATTGTTCTCGAAACACTAGCCAGAGCATTTAGACAGACGAAAGAAATAAAAGGCGTAAAAATTGGAAAAGAAGAACTTAAATTATCAGATCACATGATTCTATGTCTAGCAGTCCCAAAAGGGTCTACAAAGAAACTAATAGAGCTAATAAATGAATTCAGCAAAGTGGCAGGATATAAAATCAACATGCATAAATCAAAGGCATTCCTGCATATCAGTGACAAATCCTCTGAAATAGAAATGAGGACAACCACTCCATACACAATATCCTAAAAAAATAATAATAATAATTAGGAATCAACCTAACAAAAGATGTGAAAGTCTTATACAATGAAAACTACAGAACCCTAAAGAGAGAAATAGAAGAAGATCTTAGAAGATGTAAAAATATATCCTGTTCATGGATAGGCAGAACTAATATCATCAAAATGGTGATATTACCAAAAGTTCTCAATAGGTTTAATGCAATGCCAATCAAAATCCAAACGGAATTTTTTCTAGAAATAGAGAAAGCAATCATGAAATTCATATGGAAAAATAAAAGACACAGAATAACAAAAACAACACTAAGCAGGAAGTGTGAATCAGGCGGCATAGCGATACCAGACTTCAAACTATACTACAGAAAAATAGTAACAAAAATACCATGGTACTGGTACCAAAACAGGCGGGTGGACCAATGGTTCAGAATAGAGGACACAGAAACCAAGCCAGGAAACTACAACTATCTTATATTTGATGGAGGGGCTAAAAGCATGCAATGAAGGAAAATAGCATCTGCAAAAAATGGTGCTGGGAAAACTTGGAATCCATATGTAACAAAATGGAACTGAATCCCTTTCTCTCGCCATGCACAAAAGTTAACTCAAAATGGATCAATGAGCTTGATATCAAATCAGAGACATGGCGTCTGATAGAAGAAAAAGTTGGCTACGATTTACATACTGTGGGGTCGGGCTCCAAATTCCTGAATAGGACACCCATAGCACAAGAGTTAATAACTAGAATCAACAAATATATCAAACTAAAAAGTTTTTTATCAGCAAAAGGAACAATAAGAGAGGTAAATAGGGAGCCTAAATCCTGGGAACAAATCTTTAGTCCTCACACTTCAGATAGAGCCCTAATATTCAGAGTATACAAAGAACTCAAAAAAAAATAGACAATAAGATAACAAATAACCCAATAAACAAATGGGCCAAGAACCAGAACAGACACTTCTCAGAGAAGTACATACAATCAAAAAACAAGTACATGAAAAAATGCTCACCATCCCCAGCAGTCAGAGAAATGCAAATCAAAACCACCCTAAGATACCATCTCATTCCAGTAAGATTGGCAGCCATTATGAAGTCAAACAACAACAAGTGCTGGTGAGGATGTGGAGAAACAGGTACACTTGTACATTATTGGAGGCACTGCTAATTGGTAGAGCCAATTTGGAAAGCATTATGGAGATTTCTTGGAAAGCTGTGAATGGAACTACCATTTGACCCAGCTATTCCTCTTCTCGGTCTATTCCCTAAAGACCCTAAAAGAGCATGCTACAAGGACACTGCTACATTGATGTTCATAGCAGCACAATTCACAATAGCAAGACTGTGGAACCAACCTAGATGCTGTTCAATAGAAGAATGGATAAAAAAATGTGGCACTTATACACAATGAAGTATTACTCTGCTTTAAAAAATGACAAAACCATAGAATTTGCAGGAAAATAGATGGCATTAGAGCAGATTATGCAAAGTGAAGCTAGCCAATCCCTAAAAAAACAAATGCCAAATGCCTTCTTTGATAAAAGGAGAGTAACTACGAACAGAGTAGGGATGAAGAGCATGAGAAGAAGATTAATATTAAATAGAAATGAGAGGTGGGAGAGAAAGGGAGAGAGAAGGGAAATTGCATGGAAATGGAAGTAGACCCTCAGGGTTATACAAAATTACATAAAAGAGGATGTGAGGGGAAAGGGAAAAATAATACAAAAGGGAGAAATTTATTACAGTAGAGGGGGTAGAGAGAGGAGAGGGGAAGAGAGCGGAGGGGAGGAGGGATAGTAGAGGATAGGAAAGGCAGCAGAATACAATAGACACTAGTATGGCAATGTGTCAATCAATTGATGTGTAACTGATGTGATTCTGCAATCTGTATACGGGGTAAAAATGGGAGTTCATAACCCACTTGAATCAAAGTGTGAAATATGATATATCAAGAAATAAATAATGTTTAGAACAACCATAAAAAAATTAAAAAAAAAAGAAAACTAACTTCGGTGAATGAGTCACGCGAATCCTAATATTTCTACAGTAACTGACCAAGTTTAACATCAATGCAAGTAGATTCCGAGGGGACATGATGTGTATTTTTACGTTAATTTTTATTCAAAACTGGTACATTACAATTTCATCAGTTTATGCACATCATAGGATATATATTTCATAAACAATTTAGCAAATTTATAGGCATTTGTTTCACTTTCAATCACTTCCTGCTTCAAAACACATGTATTCCTCCATATTTCTTGACTGGTCTTTGCATGAGAATTCTTTCCGAACACATTATTTGCGATTTCCATAATCACTTTTGAAGCAAACTTCACACACTCTTCATGATAAATCAAAACACTAATATTACCATTAGATGTATAACTGGTTGGAATGAATGAATATATATCAATATAAGATTTATTGTATATTTTCAGATATCAATTCAATCCATTATTTAAAGTTGGAACCAGTTATATTATTTATTCACAGTATGGTGTATTCATGCTTAATCTCTATATTCATGGACACAGGGTACACCTCTTTGTACCCCCAATACAAATTTTACGTCTTCAGTATATTGCTCCCAGAAATGGTGGTAGAAATACTCATGTCACCTGATCTACATATAGATTTTATCACAGTAATATTCTGGACAAAAAATGTAAAGGTCACACTTATGATTGTACCAAAGACTAAATGGAAAGCGATCATGGATTACTAAAAACATCCTTGTCCAGGTTGCCTAATGCTCTCAAATGTCAATCCTATTGGTTACTACATATTTGTTTCTTCCTAAGATTATATATTCAAACTCAACCCTGGTGAAAATGTCTACTCCTATCACTCACTTAATACTTTGCCTGATTTCATAATGTCTCTATTGATATCTGCTTTTCTACATATTTTCCCAATTTCATCATAGTGACTGACTCTTCATATGTGCTGACATTTACATTCACTCTCTATCCGAAACCCTATAGCTAAAGAATTTTTAGTCCCAATCCTACACTCACTCTTCTTCCTAAACCTACCGACTATCTTCCTAATTCTACTGACTATCCCTTTGGATTGGATGTTCTCTTCTACATTCAAACATCCAAGGTACAAGGTCCTATGCCATTGTATATCAAATTGTCTGAGACATCTTTGCAGAATATAATTGAAAACTAAGTATCCCAATTAAGGGCCCAATGCCCTTCTGGGCTTCAAATCATACCTAGATTTCTGTTTTCATACTTATATTTCACCTCGATATTCTTGTAAATATCGCAGGTTCCCAATACCATTATTTATCACACAGAATGATTGCTAACCCAAATCAAACCTGTTATTAAGCCTAAACATACACTGTTTCCTCAATCTCGTTTTACAGAAGAGCAGGGATAGAGTCGTTCTTACAATACAGGAAAGTAGGGGACATTCCACCTGCTGAGAACCTCAAAGGTCCATTCAGAAATGATACCTGGAGAAGATGTAGGCAGCTATGAAGGACCTGAGAGAGCAAAAGTCATCTTCCATGGCAAACAACCTGGTCAGGATGAAGGGATGTGTCTGAATCAGCCTCTCTCTTTTTATTGTAGAGAAGATGGACCAAACCAGGCCTGTGTGGAGAGCTGCTGCTGGGTGCCTATGGTTGACATACCATTCTACATTGTGAAAGTGTCACAGGAAGTAGGGGTAGCCTCCATCTCATGGGACACTTGGAAGCAACTGTTAGGACAAAGTGGTTGCCAAGGCAGTGACCTCATTCAGTTCCAAAGAAAGTGATATACCTCATTTCCTTGGTGATGGAACTCTCTGAACTTTGTATCCAAGAATCCAGGCACCCCGAGGCAGCCCCAGTCCCAGTGGACTCACTTGTTTGGATTTACCAAGGACAGAGTCAGTCTTTCTTGGTACCTACCGATGTGAGGATCGCCAAATGCCAGGAGAGCTCTGAAGAGGGACCTTTCCAGAAGAAGCAGGTAGTGGCTCACCCCTTTTTCTTGACAACTTCACAGAGTTGGCCAAGGAAACCAGATCTGAGAGAGGTCAGTCCATGTTCTGAGAATAGGTAGGAAATTTGGTTTGTTTGGTTTGGAGTGGAATGTTTTTAGTAAGTCGTTTGACCAGGCGAGTGTTTCTATGTCTGTGTATCCCACTGTGTCCATTGTTGTAGACATTAGAAAAGAGAAAGCATTAATGGATGCGTCCAGTCTACTATAAATCTTCCCATAATTCATCCTGCCCAATTTATGAATGGACTGCAGCTTGTCTTATTGAGAGGCAACACATTCTATCTTCCTAAGTTCCTGTTTTCTTCCTGAATTCTGGCCACTCTCCAGAATAGGCTCATGGTTTTGTGTCCAAGATATGCACCACTACAAGCTCTGTGACATGGCCATGTACTGGATAGCGGAAGAGAATGGCCAGCCTTTCAGAAAACTCAGATATCAGTGTGAACAGAAATGTCTCAGTGGAAAAACCCCGCTTTGGGCCTATTGCTTACCTATTGTTCTGTTGCACTGAATGTCAGAAAAGACTTGGTCTCAGGCCACCCCTTTGTGAAGCCTGAAGAAAGAGTTTTCAAATGGAAATGAATGGGCATCACCTGTGGCTCTTTGCTTAATTGCTTTGGAAAGGGATGTGGCTGAATTAGCCTCTTGGCCTGTGTGTGGCTGTGTCTTACATTCTCAGCACCTGATGGATCTAAAGAATGATCCCATGTGTGCATCAAAAACCATAATGGCAAAAAGATCAGTCATTGTGGATGAAGTCTCTTGCCTTCCTCTGTTAGGTTCCTGACCTCTGTCAAGTGAGAAAATGGATTCTTTGGGTCAAAAGAGTTCCTCAAAGCCCTGCAGAGGTGCTTGGGGTTTCGCATGACTCCAAATCACAAAGAATCTATACCTGAAAATTAGTAGGCCTCAAATTGTAGAAACAGAGCATTATTAATGACAGGATTATTTGATCACTCCTGGTTCACAGGAAGGGTGTCCAGGCCACCCTCACTTTAGGCAAATGAGGGGCAAGTGAGCTTATTTTGGACACTTTCTTGGGCTTCGCCCCTCATGAAAATCTTCAGCCAGACATTATGATGAATGACAATATGTAAGAAGATGAGGGCCATGTGGGAGTCTTTTCATTTTAATTTTGGTCATTTGTGTGGCGGTTGGAAGAAATGACTGGGTCCACCTGGGCTTGAACTCTGGTGTGATTCCCCTTAGAGACTGAGTTGTGGAACTGACCTTAGAGAAGTATTGCATTGAATTTTGTTGGGATTTTAGGAGGCCACGCATAAGAGTCACCCTTGGAACTGAGATCTAGGCCCAGGGTTGCTTTCCACAGATTTTTCAATTTCTGAAAGAAGTGACCTCACCTCACTTCCTTGGTGATGGAACTCTCTGATCTTGGGATCCAGGAATTCAGGCAAAAAAGCCAGGGCCAGTTCCAGTCCGAGTGGTCTCATTTGTTTGGATTTACCAAGGACAGAGTCAGTCTTTCTTGGTACCTACTCATGTGAGGATGGCCAAATGGCAGGAAATCTCTGAAGAGGGGCCTTTCCTGAGAAAACAGGTAGTGGCTCACAGCTGGCTCCTGACAATTAAATAGAGTTGGCCATGGAGTCCAAATCTGAGACAGGAGTGGCCATTTCGGGGGAACATAGTATGGCCCATAAGTCAGAGGACACTCAAGATAGTCAAAGACCTACTTGGCAGAAGGAGGTGCCTTTGTAGGTTTGGTTGTGGTTTTGTGGTTTTGTCTCATGTTCTGAAAATAGGCAGGGAAGTCGGTTTGTTTGGTTTGGAGTGAACTGTTTCTAGTAAGTCGTTTGGCAAGGCGAGTGTTTCTATGTCTGTGTATCCCACTGTTATCTATGGTTGTAGACATTAGAAAAGATATTGGATCAATGGATATTTCCTGTTTAGTAGAAAGCTTCCCAGAATTCATCCTGCACAATTTATGAATGGACTGCAGCTTGCCTTATCAATTGGCTACACCTGCTATCTTCCTAAGTTCCAATTTCTTCCTGAATTCTGGCCACTCTCTAGAATAGGCTCATGGTTTTGTGTGCAAGATATATACCATCTCCAAGCTCTGTGACATGGCCATGTACTGGATAGCTGAAGGGAATGGCGAGCATCACAGAAAACTCAGAAATCACTATGACCATTAAAGACTCAGTGGAGAAACCCTGCTTTGGGCCTTTTGGTTACCTATTGTTCTGTTGCCCTAAATGTCAGGAAGGTCTTTGCCTTAGGCCACCCCTTTGTGAAGCCTGAAGAAAACAGTTTTCAAATGGAAATGAATGGGCATCACCTGTGGCTCTTTGCTTAATTGCTTTGAAAAAGATGTGTCTCATTCAGACCATTGGCCCTGTGTGAGGCTGTTGCTTAGTTTCTCATCACCTGATGGATCTAAAGAAAGATTCCATGTGTACATCCAAAACCAAAGTGGCAAAAAGAGCAGTCATTGTGGATGAAGTCTCTCGTCTTCCTCTGTAAGGTTCGTGACCTCCATCAAGTGAGAATAGGGATCTTTTGTCTCAAATGAGTTCCTAAAAGCCCTGCAGATTCTATCCCATAGGTGCTTGGGTTTTATCATGACTCCAGTTCACATAAAGAATCTAAAACCCACAGTCAGTAGTCCTCAAATTGGAGAAGCGGAGCAGTATTAATGGCAGACCTATTTGATCACATCTTGTTCACAGGAAGTGTGTACAGCCACCCTCAGTTTAGTCAAATTAAGTGGCAAGGGAGCTTATTTTTGACACTGGCTTGGGCGGAGCCCCTTATGGAAACCTCCAGCCAGAAGTTATGATGAGTGTCTATATGGAAGAAAATGTGGGTCATGTGGGAGTGTTTTGGTTTTAATTGTGGTCATTTGGGTGGTGGTTGGAAGTGACGACTGGGTCCACCTGGGCTTGAACTCTGGTGTGATTCCCCTTAGATACTGAGTTGAGGTACTGACCTCAGAGAAGTATTGCCATGAATTGAGTTGGGATTTTAGGAGGCCACGCATGAGATTTGCCCTTGGAAACTGAGATCTAGGCCCAGGTTGGCTTTGCACAGAGCACTTGGAATCTCAGCCAGGGTATCACATAATTTTATTCTGAAAGACTTGGCAGCCATAGTTGAGAGTCAAAACACACATGGACCTCACATTGTAGACCTCAATGTGCCTAGCATCATGTGATCATTGGCCACTCTTTAGGAAGCCATGCTTATGAGAGTTCTCCAGAGCTTTCATTGAAATGAGCATCCTCACCATTTAATGGTTCCTGAATGAAGTGAAACCCACAGTGCCTTCAACTTCATCCTTGAAAAATGGCTAGATAAATACCGTGAAATTTTTTAAAATTTCCCTGACCAGGTGGCACTGGAGAACCTTTGGATATCCTGTTGCTGACTATGAGTATACCAGACAGTGCCTGATGGACTGGGTTTCCAGAAAATGGTGTAGAGCAGAGATGCCAGTAATTTGGAGCCTGCTGAGTAGTGGGCATAGAGCTTCAGTCGGCAGGTGTGTGATAAATCATCTGTGGTGGAGCCATGTGGATCTTCCGGTGGCTTCCAAATTGCTTGTGACTGACATGGTGCAGCGAGCAGACCCTTATATGTTAAGGCGTATTTTTATTTGTAGAGGTTTTAGGGCAATGTTCAGAATCACGTTGCTATGGTCAAGAGGCAAGCTATTTGGGATAGAACCTTGGTGGGTGCATTCTCCTGCAGACCCTGACCCACCACACGTGAGAAACTCCCTCCAACACTTTGTCCCAGGTGGACTCCTTGTATTTTGTGAAGCAAATACCAAACTACCAGTGCAGCAGCAAGAAACACCACAAAATGTGGAGGATGACCAAATGGCTTCACAGTCCACACGGGGAGACACTTAGCCCCCAGTGACCACAGTTTACCTACAAAGATTGAATTCAGCACTGCTGACTCATGTTCATTGGAACATAAGAAACCATGTCCTCCAGGTCACATAGATGCAGACCCAGGTTTGATGCTCTCATTACAAAGGAATCTAAAGCTCCTGACAACAACATATATTTCAAGTGCCCAACCTCAGTGGCAGTTTCTGAAGAAGTCTTTAGGCCAGCAGAGCTCCATATTTGTGGAGTGTTTACCCTGTCCCTTACTTTAGTAAACTACTCTACCACCTCCAATGTTGTGAACTTTTGAGCATATTAAATTCCAGCTATGTATTCCCAGATTTTCTAACTCTTCTCCTCTAATGATGTATTACTTGGGGTGAGGGTAATGTCAAGGCATTGTTCTGGAAGAGAGTGAAATATTTCTCCATGTGTTTTTTTTTTTCAATTATTTTATTTCATTTTATTTTTTTATTTTTTTAATTGGGTGTTCAAAACATTACAAAGCTCTTGACATATTATATTTCATACATTAGATTCAAGTGGGTTATGAACTCCCATTTTTATCCCAAATACGGATTGCAGAATCATATGTGTTACACATCTGCATTTTTATAATGCCCTATTAGTAACTGTTGTATTCTGCTACATTTTCTATCCTCTAGTATCCCCACTCCCCTCCCATCTTCTCTCTCTACCCCATCCACTGTAATACATTTATATCTTTGTTAATTTTCCCATTCCCCTCACAACCTCTTATATGTAATTTTGTGTAACAATGAGGGTCTCCCTCCATTACCATGCAATTTCCTTTATCTCTCTCTTTCCGACCCCCACCTCATGTCTCTGTTTAATGTTGATCTTTTCTTCCTGCTCTTCCTCCCTGCTCTGTTATTAGTTGCTCTCATTATATCAAAGAAGACATTTTTATTTGTTTTTTAGGGTTTGGCTAGCTTCACTAAGCATAATCTGCTCTAGTGCCATCCATTTCCCTGCAAATTCAATGATTTTGTCATTTTTTAATGATGCATAATACTCAATGGTGTATAAATGCCACATTTTTTTATCCATTCATCTACTGAAGGGCATCTGGGTTGGTTCCACAGTCTAGCAATTTTGAATGGTGCTGCTATGAACATCAATGTGGCAGTATCCCTGTAATATGCTCTTTTAAGGTCTTCAGGGAATAGTCTGAGAAGGGCAATAGCTGGGTCAAATGGTGGTTCCATTCCCAGCTTTCCCAGGATTCTCCATACTGCTTTTCAAATTTGCCACAACAGTTTGCAGTCCCACCAGCAATGTACAAGAGTACCCTATTGTCCACATCCTCGCCAGCACTTGTTGTTTGACTTCATAATGGCTGCCAATCTTACTAGAGTAGGATGGTTTCTTAGGGTGATTTTAATTTGCATTTCTCTGACTGCTAGAGATGGTGAGCATTTTTTCATTTACTTACTGATTGATTGTATGTCCTCCTCTGAGTAGTGTCGGTTCAGGTCCATGGCCCATTTTTTGATTGGGTTATTTATCATCGTATTGTCTAATTTTTTGAGTTCTTGGTATACTCTAGATATTAGGGCTCTATCTGAAGTGTAAGGAGTAAAAATTTGTTCCCATAATTTAGGCTCCCTATTTACCTCTCTCATTTTTTATCCTGCTGAGAAAAAACTTTTCAGTTTAAGTAAGTCCCATTTGATGATTCTTGTTATTAACTCTTCTGCTATGGGTGTCCTGTTAAGGAATTTGGAGCCCGGCCCCACATTATGTAGATCGGAGCCAACTTTTTCTTGTATCAGATGCAGAGTCTCTTATTTGATATCTAGCTCCTTGATCCACTTTGAGTTAACTTTTGTGCATGGCAAGAGGAGGGGATTCGGTTTCATTTTGTTGCATATGGATTTCCATTTTTTACAACACCATTTGTTGAAGATGCTATATTTCCTCCATTGCATGCTTTTAGCTCCTTTATCAAATATAGCATAGTTGTATCTTTGTGAATTAGTCTTTGTGTCCTCTATTCTGTACCATTGGTCAACCTGCCAGTTTTGGTACCAGTGCCATGCTGTTTTTGTTAATATTGCTCTGTAGTATAGTTTTAAGTCCGGTATCGCTATACCGCCTGATTCACACTTCCTGCTAGAATTGCTTTTGCTATTCTGGGTCTTATATTTTTCCATATGAATTCCATGATTGCTTTATCTATTTCTACAAGAAATGCCATTGGGATTTTGATTGGCATTGCATTGAACCTATAGAAAACTTTTGGTAATTTCGCCATTTTGATGATGTTAGTTCTGCCTATCCAGGAACAGGGTATATTTTTCCATCTTCTAAGATCTTCTTCTACTTCTCTTTTTAGGGTTCTGTAGTTTTCATTGTATAAGTCTTTCACCTTTTTTGTTTGGTTGATTTTCAAGTATTTAATTTTTTTGAGGGTATTGTGAATGGAGTGTTTTTCCTCATTTCTGTTTCAGGAGGTTTGTCGCTGATATACAGAAATGCCTTTGATTTATGCGTTTTGATTGCATATCCTGCCACTTTGCTGAATTCATTTATTAGTTCTAGTAGTTCTTTTGTAGACCCTTTTGGGTCTTCTATGTATAGAATCATGTCACCAGGAAATAGTGATAATTTTCGTTCTTATTTTCCTATTTTTATGCCTTTGATTTCTTTCGTCTGTCTAATTGCTCTGGCCAGTGTTTTGAGAACTATATTGAATAGAAGTGGTGACAGAGGGTATCCCTGTCTTGTTCCAGATTTTAGAGGGAATGCCTTCAATTTTTCTCCATTCATAATGATGCTAGCCTGAGACTTAGCATAGATAGCTTTTACAATGTCGAGGTTAGTTCCTGTTATCCCTATTTTTCTAATGTTTTGAACATAAAGGGATGCTGTACTTTGTCAAATGCTTTTTCTGCATCTATCGAGATGATCATATGGTTCTTATCTTTAAGTCTATTGATGTGATGAATAACATTTATTGATTTTCGTATATTGAACCATCTTTGCATACCAGGGATGAATCCTACTTGAGCCTGGTGAACAATTTTTTTGATGTGCCTTTGTATTCGATTAGGCAGATTTTTATTGAGGATTCTTGCATCTAGGTTAATCAGATATAATGGTCAGTAGTTCTCTTTCTTTGAGGTGTCTTTTTCTGGTTTTGGAATTAGGGTGATGTTGGCCTCATAAAATGAATTTGGCAGAGCTCCCTCTTTTTCTATTTCCTGAAATAACTTGAAAAGTATTGGTATTAATTCTTCTTTAAAGATTTTGTAAAAATCCGCTGTATAGCCATCCGTTCCTGGGCTTTTCTTGGTTGGTAGTCTTTTGATTGCTTCTTCTATTTCATCCATTGATATTGGTCGGTTTAAATTGTGTGTATCCTCCTGACTCAGTTTGGGCAAATCATATGACTTAAGAAATTTATCGATGTCTTCACTATTTTCTATTTTATTGGAATAATGGTTTTCAAAATAATTTCTAATTGTCTTCTGTATTTCTGTAACATCTGTTGTGATGTTGCCTTTTTCATCCCATATGTTAGTAATTTGAGTTCTTTCTCTTCTTTTCGTCTTTAGCATGGCTAAGGGTCTGTTGATCTTATTTATTTTTTCGAAGAACCAACTTTTAGTTTTGTTAATTTTTTCAATAGTTTCTTTTGTTTCAATTTCCTTGATTTCCACTCTGATTTTAATAATTTCTTGCCTTCTGCTAAATTTGCTGTTGTTTTGCTCTTCCTTTTCTAGGGCTTTGAGATGAAGTGTGAGCTCACTTATTTGTTGGTTGTTCCTTTTTTTTCAGGAATGACCTCCAGGCAATGAATTTCCCTCTTAAAACTGCTTTCATTGTGTCCCATAGATTCCGATATGTTGTGTCTATAATTACATTTATCTCTAAGAATTTTTTGATTTCCTCCTTTATGTCTTCTGTAACCCATTGATCATTCAGTAACATATTGTTCATTTTCCATGTGATGTAGAATTTTTCCTTCCTTCTTTTATCATTGATTTCCAGTTTCATTCCATTATGATCAGATAAAATGCATGTTATTATCTCTACACCTTTATATTTACTGAGGGTTGCCCTATGGCATCATATATGGTCCTTTTTTGAGAAGGATCCATGTGCTGCTGAGAAAAAAGTACATCCACTTGATGATGGTTGATATATTCTATATATGTCAGTTACATGTTGGTTATTGATTGTGATATTGAGTTCTATACTTTCTTTATTCAACTTTTGTTTGGAGGATCTGTCCAATGGTGATAGATGTGTGTTGAAGTCACCCATAATTATTGTGTTGAGGTCTATTTCATTTTGGAGCTTGAGGAGAATTTGTTTCATGAACATCGTAGCACCATTATTTAGTGCATAAATATTGATAATTGTTATGTCTTGTTGGTGAATGGTTCCTTTTAACAGTATATAATGTCCTTCCTTATCCCTTTTGATTAACTTAGTCTTGAAGTCGATTTTATTTGATATGAGGATGTCCACCCCTGCTTGCTTATGAGGATAAGTGTGCATGGTGTATTTTTTCCCAACCTTTCACCTTCAGCCTGTGTGTCTTTGCATTTCAGATGTGTCTCCAGGAGGCAACATATTGTTGGATTTGTTTATTTAATCCAAGTTACCAGCCTATGTCGCTTTATTGGAGAGTTGAAGCCATTTACATTCAGAGTTACTATTGATGTATGGTTTGTACTGCCAGCCATGTTTGATTATTTATCTTTTTTTAAATTTAGTTTGTTTCTCCATGATAAGCTTTCACCCTGCCTCTGTCATTACCAAGGTACTTCCCACTGATGGTTTTGGTTGTTGTTTTTCATTTCTTTCTTGTGTAGTGTTTTTCTCAAGACGCTTTGTAAATCTTGTTTTCTGGCTTCAAATTCTTTTAGCTTTTGTTTATCATGAAAGATTCTTATTTTATTGTCGTACCTGATGGTTAATTATGCTGGATACATAATTCTTGGTTGGCATCCATTGTCTTTCAGTGTTTGAAATACGTTTTTCCAGGATCTTCTCGCTTTCAGCATCTGTGATCAAATATCCGTTGTTAACCTTATTGGTTTACCACTGAATGTATTCTGCCTCCATTCTCTTGTAGATTTATTATTTTCTCTTTGTTCTGTATATTGGATATCTTCATAACAATGTGTCTTGGCATTCGTCTACTGTGATTTTGTGTGCTCTTGTCCTGTATGCATCTACAATTTGTATATCCATTTCCTTTTTTATTTCTGGAAAGTTTTCTGTAATTATTTCATTCAGCAGTTTTCTCATTCCCTCGGTTTGAGTCTCTGTACCTTCCTCTATCCTGATGACTCGTAAGTGTGGTTTTATTTATGTTATCCCAAATCTCTTGGATGTTTTTCTTGTGATTTTTTTGCCAGCCTTTCTGAGTTGGCTGGACTCGTTTCAAGATGATATATTTTGTCTTCATTATCTGACGTTCTGGCTTCTACTTGCTCCACTCTGTTAGTGATACTCTCAATGGAGTTCTTAATTTGGTTTATCATTTCCTTCATTTCTAGAATTATTGTTTGACTTCTTTTTATAATCTCTATCCACTGATAAAGATGCTTAACTTTTTCTTTTATATGTTTATGTAATTCATTTTCAATGTTTTCTTTTACTGTTTGGATTTTCTGTCTCGTATCTTCTTTAAGTTTCCATTCCATCTGTCTAAGGTATTCCTTGAGTTCTTTATATGACCACTTTTCTGATGAATCCTGGTCCTCCTGAATATTTAGGGTGTTCTTCGTTGTTTGTTCTCCTTTTCTTCCTTGCTTGTTTATGCTGCTCATGTTACTTCTTGTTCTGTTTGACTGCTGAGTTACTGTTTACTCTTATAAATTTATTTGATGCTTGGGAGGAAAGATTTTAGAAGGGAAGGGAAAAAGTCACTAAAGAGAATGAGAGTAGGCAGGTAGAATGCAAGGAATGGGAAATAAGAAAATTGAAAAGAAATGAAATACAATAGAAAAAATAGAAAATAAAGAATGAAAATGATTTTTTTAAAAAAATGATAATGATAATATAAAATTAAAATTAAAATTTTAAAAAATAATAATAACAAAATAGGGGAGGGGAGGGGGGATTGTAGAGGAAAGGAAAGGCAGCAGAATACAACAGTTACTAGTATGGTATTATGTAAAAATGTGGATGTGTAACCCATGTGATTCTGCAATCTCTACTTGGTTTAAAAAAGGGAGTTCATAACTCACTTGAAGCTAATGTATGCTAATGTATGAAATATGATATGTCAAGAGCTTTGTAGGGTTTTGAACAACCAATAAAAAAATAAAATAAAATAAAATTATTTTGCCATTTAAAAAAAAAAAAGGAAAATAATTTTGAAGTTTATCTATGATCCAGGGGCAAGTTAAATGAAACAGTTTCCAGTTGTTAAGTCACCAAAAAATTTATAATTTCATGTGTTATTTATTTGCTTTGTAGTATGTTTAAATTTTATTTTTGGAAAGTTTTTAACCTTATTAAATTTGTTTATTTGTTGTGGGGGAAACAATTGTATATAGGTTAAGTATTGTTTATCAAAAATGCTTAGAACAAGAAGCATTTCAGATTTTGGATTTTTTTGGAATTATGGAATATTTATACACACATAATCTTGGGGATAAGACTCAAGTGTAAATATGAAATTCATTTATATTTCATACATGCCTTAGAACCATAGCCTGGAGGAAATTTCATACAACATTTTTAGTATACCTGCATTTTGACTGTAACCTGTCAAATGAAGCCAAGTAGGAAACTTTTCATTTGTCACATTCCAGTACTAAAACACGTTAGATTTGGCATTTTGGATTTGGGATTTGGGGATTAGGGGTGCCCAGTTTCCAGAGAGAAAATTCTATTTTTCTACTAAAGTAAACTCATTTATCATAGTAAGTTGTCCTAAGTTAATTATCTTTGTATCCACAAAATTCCTAAAACTTATTGTGGTGCCTATATTTCTCCTTAAAATCATATTTCAAACATTTAATCTTGCTTCATTGAATAAAAACAAATCATATTTTCATCTAATTTTTAGATTCTTTAATTAATTAACACAATTGCTGTCTTATTAAAGGTTCTTTCACTTAAAATACATATTTTACATTGATATTAATAATAGATGTTCTGGAATTATCAATAAAATTTTTATACAATAGCTTTTGCTCCCTGTATTTTCAAACACCACTTAACTTGTGTGTTTGTGTTGCAAACAACTTAGAGCTGATTTTGTATTTTTACTTCAAATGACATTTTCTACACACTTTCATTTATTTTTTATAATTTATTCTTTTTTACTAGTTTTTTTAGTTGTTGATGGATCCTTATTTAATTAATTAATTTATATGCAGTGCTGAGAATCCAACCAGTGCCTCACACATGCTAGACAAGTGCTCTACCACTGAGCCACAACTCTAGCCCACTCCAGTTTATTCTTAAAATTCACATTTTTTTTTAGTTTATGTATAGGTATTTTTTTATTGGCTCTACACAGCACTGGTATACTATCATATTTCTTTTTTTAATTGGTTCTTTTTATACATAACATTAAGATTATACATAACATTAAGATTCATTTTGGCATAATTATAAAAGCATGAAATATAATTTGCTCTAATTCAGTCCCCAGTACTTCCTCTTTTTCTCCTTTCCTCCCTCTTTCTGTTCCCTTCCCTCCACTCTACTGATCTTTCCGCTATTTACTTTTAGTTTGGGGGGATTGTGCAGGTGTGTGTTGTGTGTATACATAATGGTGAGATCCAATATGTTTTTTTTCCCTTTCATTTGTTGTTTTATGGTAATACCGTGTGATTATTTTTATAGTGTTTAAGTTCTTTTATGAGGATTTTGGAAAATAAAAGCAATAAATTTGTGTTCTCAGATGGTCATCATGAACCAGAAAAAATAAAATAAAATAAAATAAAAAATTTTAAAACGTTTTTTAAAAGTTAAAGAACAGCAACAAAAAAATGAAAATAAAAGAAAACAAAAAAAAACAAAACAAAAACAAAAAAAACAAATTAAAATAATAATAATAACAATAAATGCAGTCATAGATTGCAATAAACTTCTTTTCCAGTAGGTAGAGCTGTGCCCACTGGGCCAAGCTTCTCCTTTCAATAAGTGGGAACCAATCACTGTGCAGCAGCTCTTCCTCCCAGACTGGGTGGGTGTCCAATCCTGAGTGCCTAGGGCCTCCTTTTGTGTTTCCTCAAGCCAGGCCCCACTCACCTGTGACACTCACCACAATACTGGCTACATTCCAGGTCTGCTGCTCCTAGGAGCCCTGTTTTCATGAACGCCTGGGCACAATCTCCCTGTTTGTCTCCCTCAGACCCTAAGTTTGTAGAGCTTAGGCCTGAGAACCCCCAGCGAATTTGGTTGCACTCCGGAAGCCATGCCCCCGGAAGCTGGAGCAAGAGACTTCAGTTTTCAGCACTGGTGGGAGCCGTGGCCTGGAGGTCTGCACCACGAGTCCCGTGCCACTCCTAATTCCCTCGGTCTGGCTATCGCGCTCAAGGGAGAGCTGGGAGGGGCTCTTAAGATTTCCCCACAAGTTCGCAAATTTACAGGAATTTGTTTCACTTTCAATCACTTCCTGCTTCAGGACACATGTATTCTTCCATGTTTCTTGACAGGTCTTTTCATGAGAGTTCTTTCAAGACACATTACTTTCAATTTCCATAATCACTTTTGAAGCAAAACTCACATAAACTTTATGATAAATTATAACTCTGATATTACCATTAGATGTATCACTGGTTGGAATTAATGATTGCATAACGATATAGGATTTCTTATATATTTTCAGATAAAAATTCAATCCATTATTTAAAGTGGAACGAGTTATATTATTTATTCACAGTATGGTCTATTCATGCATTATCTCTATATTCATAGACGCAGTGTACACTTCTTTATACCCCCAATACTAATTTATATGTCTTCAAAATATTGCTCCCTGAAATGTTGGAAGAAATACTCATGTCACCTGATCTACTTATACATTTAATCACAGAAATATTCGTAACCCAAAATGCAAAGCTCACACTTATGTTTGTACCAAAGCCTAAAAGGAAAGTAAACATGGATTACTAAAAACATCCATGTCCAGCTTGCCTAATGCTCTCATATATCAATCCTATTGGTGACTACATATTTGTTTCTTCTTAAGATTATATATTCAAACTCAACCCTACTGAAAATGTCTAATCCTATCCCTCACTTTATACATTGCCTGATTTCATTATGGCTCTATTTCTATCTGTTTCCTACATATTTTCCCCAGTTCATCATTGTGACTGACTCTTCACATGTGCTGACATTTACATTCACACTCTAATCGATAACCTATTGCTAATAAACGTTTGTTCCTAATCCTATACTCATTCTTTTTCTAAACCTACCGACTATCTTCCTAATCCTACCGACTATCCTTTTTTGACTGGATATTCTCTTCTACATTCAATCAAGCAAGGTACAAGGTCTTATGCCATTGTATATTGATCTATCTGAGACCTCTGTGCAGAATGTAATTTTATTCTAAGTATCACAATCAAGGGTCCAATGCCCTTCTGGGCTTCAAATGTAACCTAGATTTCTAGTTTCACACTTATATTTCACATATATATTCTAGTAAATATCGCAGTTTCAAATACCATTATTCATTCTGCAGGATGATTCCTAAACCAAATCCAACATGTTATTGACCCTAAACATACACTGTTCCCTCAATCTAACTTTACAGAAGAGCAGGGACAGAGTTGGTCTTACAATACAGGAATGTAGGGGATCTTCCACCTGCTGAGAACCTCAAAGGTCCATGCAGACATGATCCCTGGAAAAGAGGTAGGCAGCTATGAAGGACCTGAGAGAGCAAAAGTCATCTTCCATGGCAAACAACCTTGTCAGGATGAAGGGGTGTGTCTGAATCAGCCACCTTCTTCTTAATGTAGAGAAGATGGACCAAACAAGGTCTGTGTGGAGAGCTGTTCCCGTGTGTCTATGGTTGATATACCATTCTAACTTGTGACAGTGTCACAGGAAGTAGGGGCAGCCTCCATCTCATGGGACCCTTGAAGCAGCTATTAGGACAAAGTGTTTGCCAAGGCATTGACCTCATTCAGTTCCTGAAGGAAGTGACCTACCTTACTTCTTTGGTGATGGAACTCTCTGAACTTGGGATCCAGGAAGCCAGGCATCCAGAGCCAGTCCCAGTCCCAGTACCAGTGGGCTCACTTGTTTTGTTTTACCAATGACAGATTCTGTCTTTCTTGGTACCTACTGATGTGAGGATGGCCAAATATCAGGAGAGCTCTGAAGACGGGCCTTTCCTTAGGAAGTAGGTAGTGACTCACTGCTGGCTCCTAACAACTACACAGAGTTGGCCAAGGAGACCAGATCTGCCACAGTACAGGCCATTTCGGGTGAACATAGTAGGGCCCGCTAGTCAGAGGACACTCTGGATATTCAGAGACTTACTTGGGGGAAGGAGGTGCTTTGTGTTTGTGGGTGTGAGCTTGTGGTTTTGTCTCATTTTCTTAGAATAGGTAGGAAACCTGGTATGTCTGGTTTGCAGTGGACTGTTTCTAGATAGTCTTTTGACAAGGCAAGTGTTTCTATGTCTGTGTATAACACTGTGTCCGTGGTTGTAGACATTAGAAAAGAGAATGCATCAATGAATGTGTCCTGTCTAGTAGAAAGCTTCCCAGCATTCATCCTGCCCAATTTATGACTGGACTGCAGGTTGCCTTATCGATGGGCAACACCTACTATCTTCCTAAGTTTCAGATTCCTTCCTGAATTCTGACCAATCTGCAGAATAGTCTCATGGTTTTGTGTCCAAGATAGGTACCACCCCAAGCTCTGTCACATGGCCATATACTGAATAGCTGAAGGTAATGGCGAACTTCTTAGAAAACTCAGATATCAGTGTGACCAGGTAAGTCTCAGTGGAGAAACCATGCTTTTTGCCTTTTGCTTACCTATTTTTCTGTTTCACTGAATGACAGGAAGGTCTTTGCCACAGGCCACCCCTTTGATAAGCATGAAAAAAACAGTTTTCATATGGAAATGATTGGGCATCACCCGTGGCTCTTTGCTTAATTGCTTTGAATGGGATGTGTCTGAATCAGCCTCTTGGCCCTGTGTGAGGCTGTGGCTTATATTCTCAGCACCTGATGGATATAAAGAAAGATCCCATGTGTGCATCCAAAACTAAAATGGCAAAATTCAGTCATTGTGGATGATGTCTCTCTTCTTCCTCTATTAGGTTGCAGACAATCATCAAGTGAGTATAGGGATCCTTTGGGTCAAATGAGTTTTTCAAAGCCATGCAGAGGTGCTTGGGTTTTCTCATGATTCCACTTCACATAAAGAATCTAAACCCCACAGTCAGTAGGCCTCAAATTGGAGAAGCAGAGTAGTTGTAATGGCAGGCCTATTTGATCACTCCTGGTTCACAGGAATGGTGTCCAGGCCACCCTGACTTTAGGCAAATGAGGGTCAAGGGAGCTTATTTTGGACACTCTCTTGCGCTGCACCCCTCATGGAAATCTCCAGCCAGAGGTTATAATGAGGGTCTATGTGGAAGAAGATGAGGGCCATGTGGGAATGTTTTGGTTTTAATTTTGGTAATTTGTGTGGCAGTTGGAAGGGATGACTGGGTCCCCCTCGGCTTGTACTCTGGTGTAATACTCCTTAGAGACTGAGTTGTAGAACTGACCTCAGAGAAGTATTGCCATGAATTGTGTGGGGATGTTAGGAGGCCACGCATGAGAGTCGCCCTTGGAAACTGAGATCTAGGCCAAGGGTGGCTTTCCACAGAACACTGAGAATCTCAGCCAGGATATCACATGATTTTATTCTGAAAAACTTGGCAGCCATAGTTGAGAGTCAAAACACACATGGACCTCACATTGTAGACCTCAATGGGCCTGGCTTCATGTGACTTTTTGGCCACTATTTGGGATGCCTTGCCTGTGATTGTTCTCCAGAGCTTTCATTGAAATGAGCTTCCTTAACATTTAATGGTTTCTGAATGATTTGAAACCCACAGTGACTACAACTTCTTCCTTGAATAATGGCTAGATAAATACCATGAAATTTTTGAAATTTCAATGACCAGTTGGAACTGGAAAACCTTTGAATGTCCTGATGCTGATCATGAGTATACCAGACTGTGCCTTGATTGACAGGGTTTCATAAAAATGGTGTAGAACAGAGATGCCAGTTAGTTGGTGCCTGCTGATTAGTGGGCCTAGAGCAGTGGTGAGTATGTTCAAAACTCTAGAAAAAATAGGGATAACAGGAACATACCTCAATATTGTAAAAGCAATCTATGCCAAGCCTCAGGCTAGCATCATTCTGAATGGAGAAAAACTGAAGGCATTCCCTCTAAAATCTGGAACAAGACAGGGATGCCCTCTCTCACCACTTCTGTTCAACATAGTTCTCGAATAACTGGCCAGAGCAATTAGACAGACGAAAGAAATTAAAGGCATAAAAATAGGAAAAGAAGAACTCAAATTATCACTATTTGCAGATGACATGATTCTATACCTAGCAGACCCAAAAGGGTCTACAAAGAAACTATTAGAGCTAATAAATGAATTCAGCAAAGTGGCAGGCTATAAAATCAACACGCATAAATCAAAGGCATTCCTGTATATCAGTGACAAATCCTCTGAAATGGAAATGAGGACAACCACCCCATTCACAATATCCTCAAAAAAAATAAAATACTTGGGAATCAACCTAACAAAAGAGGTGAAAGACTTATACAATGAAAACTACAGAACCCTAAAGAGAGAAATAGAAGAAGATCTTAGAAGATGGAAAAATATACCCTGTTCATGGATAGGTAGAAGTAACATCATCAAAATGGCGATATTACCAAAAGTTCTCTATAGGTTTAATGCAATGCCAATCAAAATCCCAACGGCATTTCTTGTAGAAATAGAGAAAGCAATGATGAAATTCATATGGAAAAATAAAAGACCCAGAATAGCAAAAACAATGCTAAGCAGGAAGTGTGAATCAGGCGGTATAGCTATACCAGACTTCAAACTATACTACAGAGCAATAGTAACAAAAACAGCATGGTACTGGTACCAAAACAGGCGGGTGGACCAATGGTACAGAATAGAGGACACAGAAACCAATCCACAAAACTACAACTATCTTATATTCGATAAAGTGGCTAAAAGCATGCAATGGAAGAAGGATAGCATATTCAACAAATGGTGTTGGGAAAACTGGAAATCCATTTGCAACAAAATGAAACTGAATCCCTTTCTCTCACCATGCACAAAAGTTAACTCAAAGTGGATCAAGGAACTTGATATCAAATCAGAGACATGGCGTCTGATAGAAGAAAAAGTTGGCTATGATCTACATACTGTGGGGTCGGGCTCCAAATTCCTCAATAGGACACCCATAGCACAACAGTTAATAACTAGAATCAACAAATGGGACTTACTCAAACTAAAAAGTTTTTTCTCAGCAAAAGAAACAATAAGAGAGGTAAATAGGGAGCCTACGTCCTGGGAACAAATCTTTACTCCTCACACTTCAGACAGAGCCCTAATATCCAGAATATACAAAGAACTAAAAAAATTAGACAATGAGATAACGAATAACCCAATCAACAAATGGGCCAAGGACCTGAACAGAAATTTCTCAGAGGAGGACATACAATCAATCAACAAGTATATGAAAAAATGCTCACCATCTCTAGCAGTCAGAGAAATGCAAATCAAAACCACCCTAAGATACCATCTCACTCCAGTAAGATTGGCAGCCATTAGGAAGTCAAACAGCAACAAGTGCTGGCGAGGATGTGGGGAAAAGGGTACTCTTGTACATTGCTGGTGGGACTGCAAATTGGTGCGGCCAATTTGGAAAGCAGTCTGGAGATTTCTTGGAAAGCTCGGAATGGAACCACCATTTGATCCAGCTATTCCCCTACTCGGTCTATTCCCTAAAGACCTAAAAAGAGCACACTATAGGGACACTGCTACATCCATGTTCATAGCAGCACAATTCACAATAGCAAGACTGTGGAACCAACCTAGATGCCCTTCAATAGACGAATGGATAAAAAAATGTGGCATTTATACACAATGGAGTATTACTCTGCATTAAGAAATGACAAAATCATAGAATTTGGAGGGAAATGGATGGCATTAGAGCAGATTATGCTAAGTGAAGCCAGCCAATCCCTTAAAAACAAATGCCAAATGTCTTCTTTGATATAAGGAGAGTAGCTAAGAACAGAGTAGGGACAAAGAGCATGAGAAGAAGATTAACATTAAACAGGGATGAGAGGTGGGAGGGAAAGGGAGAGAGAAGGGAAATTGCATGTAAATGGAAGGAGACCCTCAGGGGTATACAAAATTACATACAAGAGGAAGTGAGGGGAAAGGAGGAAAAATATAAGGGGGAGAAATGAATTACAGTAGAGGGGGTAGAGAGAGAAGAGGGGAGGGGAGGGGGGAGGGGGGATAGTAGAGGATAGGAAAGGCAGCAGAATACAACAGACACCAGAATGGCAATATGTAAATCAATTGTTGTGCAAATGATGTGATTCTGCAATCTGTATATGGGGTAAAAATGGGAGCGCATATCCCACTTGAATCAAAGTGTGAAATATGATATATCAAGAACTATGTAATGTTTTGAACAACCTACAATAAAAATTAATTAAAAAAAAAAACATCAATGCAAGTAGATTCCTATGGGACATGATATGTATTTTGACGTTCATATTTATTCAACAGTGGGACATTATTATTTCTTCAGTTTATGCACATCATAATATATATGTTTCATCCAAAAGTTCAAAAATATATAGGAATTTGTTTCACTTTCAATCACTTCCTGCTTCTGAAAACATGTATTCCTCCATGTTTCTTTACTGCTCTTTTCATGAGACTTCTTTCCAAACACATTATTTTCGATTTTCATAATCAATTTTGAAGCAAAACTCACACACTCTTCATGAAAATCTTAATACTAATATTATCATTGATGTATAACTGGTTGTAATGAATGTCTGTATATCAATATTTGATTTCCTGTATTTTTTCAGATATCAATTCAATCCATTATTTATAGTGGAATGAGTATAGGTTTTATTCAGAGTATGTTCCATTCATGCATTATCTGTATATTCATAGAAACAGGGTACACCTGTTTGTACCCCCAATACTAATTTATACGTCTTCAAAATATTGCTCCCAGAAATGGTGAAAGATATACTCGTGTCACCTGATCTACATATATATTTTATTACAGTAATATTATGGACACAAAATGCAAAGGTCACACTTATGATTGTACCGAAGCCTAAATGGAAAGTGAGCATGGATTAGTAATAACATCCATGTCCAGGTTGCCTAATGCTCTCAAATGTCAATCCAATTGGTGACTACATATTTGTTTCTTGCTAAGATTATATATTCAACCTCAACCCTGTTGAAAATGTCTAATCCAATAACTCACATTATACTTTGCCTGATTTCCTTTTGTCTCCTTTGATATTTACTTTCCTACATATTTTCCCCAGTTCATCATTGTGAATGACTCTTCACATGTGCTGACATTTACATTCACTCTCTACCCGAAACCCTATTGCTAAAAAAGTTTTTGTCCAAATCCTATACTCACTCTTCTTTCTAAACCTACTGACTATCTTCCTAATCCTATCGACTATCCCTTTTTGACTGCATGTTCTCTTCGACATTCAATCATCCAAGGTAAAGGTCCTATGCCATTGTATAGCGATTAATCAGAGACATCTGTGCAGAACACAATTCAAAGCTAAGTATCCTACCCAAGGGCCCAATACACTTCTGGGCTTCAAAACTTACATAGATTTGGGTTTTCAAACTTATATTTCACCTATATATTCTTTTAAATTTCGCAGGTTCCCAATAACATTATTCATCCCGCAGAATGATTCCCAACTGAATTCGAACCTGTTATTAACCCTAACCATACGCTGTTCCCTCAATCTACCTTTACAGAGGAGTAGGGATAGAGTTGGTCTTACAATACAGGAATGTAGGGGATCTTCCACCTGCTGAGAACCTCAAAGGTCAATGCAGAAATGATCCCTGGAAAAGAGGTAGGCATCTATGAAGGACCTAAGAGAGCAAAAGTCTTCTGACATGGTAAAGAACCTGGACAGGATGAAAGGATGTGTCTGAATCAGCCTCTCTCTTCTTAATGTAGAGAAGATGGACCAAAGCAGGCCTGTATGGAGAGAAGTTCCCCGGTGCATATGGTTGATATACCATTCTAACTTGTGACAGTGTCACAGAAAGTAGGAACAGCCTCCATCTCATGAGACCCTTGGCAGCAACTGTTAGGACAAAATGGTTGCCAAGGCAGTGACCTCATTCATTTCATGAAGAAAGTGACTTCACCTAACTTACTTGGTGATGGAACTCTCTGAACTTGGGATCCAGGAAGCCAGGCATCCAGAGCCAGTCCCAGTAACAGTCCTAGTGGGATCACATGTTTGGTTTTACCAAGGGCAGAGAGAGTCTTTTTTGGTACCTACTGATGTGAGAATGGCCAAATGCCAGGACAGCTCTGAAGAGGGTCCTTTCCTAAGAAAACAGGTAGTTGGTCATCACTGGCTCCTGACAACTTCACAGATTTGGCCACGGAGACCAGATCTGAGACAGGGCAGGCCAGTTCAGGGTAACAATATGGTCCACAGTCAGAGGACACTCCGGATTGTCACAGACATATTGGGGGAAGGAAGTGCTTTTGTGGGTGTGGGTGTGAGTTTGTGGTTTTGTCTCATGTTCTGAGAATAGGTAGGAAAGGCGATTTGTTTGGTTTGGAGTGGACTGCTTCTAAAAAGTCGTTTGACAAGGTGAGTGTTTCTATATCTGTGTATCTCACTGTGTCCGTGGTTGTAGACATAAGAAAAGAGAATGCATCAATGGATATGTCCTGTCTAGAAGAAAGTTTTCCATCATTCATCCTACCCAATTTATGACTGGACTGCAGGTTGCTTTATGGATGGGCAACCCCTACTATCTTCCTAAGTTCCTGTTTTCTTCCTAAATTTTGGGCACTACCCAGAATAGGCTCATGGTTTTGTGTCCAAGATATGTAACACCTCCAAGCTCTGTGACATGGCCATGTACTGGATAGCTGAATGGAATGGCGAGCATCTCAGGAAACTCAGATATCAGTGTGACCAGTAAAGTCTCAGTGGAGAAACACTGTTTTGGGCCTTCTGCTTACCTATTTTTCTGTTGCCCTGAATGTCAGGAAGGTCCTTACCTCAGGCCACTCCTTTTTGAAGCCTGAAGTAAACAGTTTTTAAATGCAAATGAATGGGCATCACCTGTGGTGCTTTGCTTAATTGCTTTCGAAAGGGATGTGTCTGAATCAGCTGCTTGCCTCTGGGTCAGGCTATGGATTAGATTCTCAGCACCTGATGGATATAAAGAAAGTTCCCATGTGTGTATTGAAAACGAAAATGGTAAAAATATCAGTCATTGTGGATGAAGTTTCTTGCCTTCCTCTGTTAGGTTCCTAACCTCCATCAAGTGAGAATAGGATCCTCTGGGTCAAATGAGTTCTTTGAACTCCTGCAGAAGTGCTTGTGTTCTCCCATGATGCCAAATCACATAAAGAATCTATACCTGACAGTCAGTTGGCCTCAAATTGGAGAAGCAGAGCAGTATTAAAGGCAGGCCTGTTTGATCACTCCTGGTTCACAGGAAGGGTGTCAAGGCCACCCTCATTTTAGGCAAATGACGGGCAAGGGTGCATATTTTGGACATTGCCTTGGGCTGTGCTCCTCATGGAAACCTCCAGCAAGAGTTTATGATGAGTGTCTATATGGAAGAAGATGAGGGTCATGTGGGAATGTTTTGGTTTCAATTGTGGTCATTTGTGTGGCGGTTGGAAGAGATGACTGGGTCCACATGGGCTTGAACTCGGGTGTGATTCTCCTTCGAGACTGAGTTCTGGAACTGACCTCAGAGAAGTATTGCCATTAATTGTGTTGGGATTGTAGGAGGCCACGCATGAGAGTCACCCTTGAAACCTGAGATTGGGCCCTGGGTGGCTTTCCACAGAGCACTGAGAATCTCAACCAGGATATCACATGATTTTATTCTGAAAGACTTGGCAGCCATAGTTAAGAGTCAAAACACACATGGACCTCACATTTTAGACCTCAATGGGCATGTCTGCATATGACATTTTGACCACTCTTTGGAAAGCCTTGCCTGTGAGAGTTCTCCAGAGCTTTCATTGAAATGAGCTTCCTCACCATTTAATGGTTCTTGGATGAATGGAAACCCCAAAGTGCCTCCAACTTCATTCTTGAACAATGGATAGATAAATACCATGAAATTTTTGAAATTCCCAATGACCAGGTGGCACTGGAGAACCATTGGATGTCCTATTGCTGCTCATGAGTGTACCAGACAGTGCCTTGATTGACTGGAGTTCTTGAAAATGGTGTGGAACACAGATGCCAGTAAGTTGTAGCCTGCTGAGTAGTGGGCCTAGAGCAGTGGTGTGCAGTTGTCTAATAATATATTTGTGGTGTGGCCATGTGGGTGTGTCATTGGCTTCCAAATGGCTTGTGACTGACTTGGTGCAGCCAGGAGAAAATTATATGAAAAGGCATCTGGTTATATGGACAGGTTTCAGGTCAATGTTCAGAATCAGGTTGCTATGGTCAAGGGATCAAGAAATGTGGGATAGAAGCCTGGTTGGTGCATTCTCCTGAAGACCCTGACCCACCACACCTTACAGGACTCCCACCAGCACTGTGACCCATTTGAAATCCTTGTATGTTGTGAAGCAAATACAAAACACCCAGTGCAGCAGCAAGAAACACCATGAAAATTGGAGAATGACCAAATGGCTTCAAAGTCCACACAGGGAGACACTTAGCCCCCAGTGGCCACAGTTTATCTACAAAGAGAGAATTCATCACTGCTTCCTCATGTTCATTAGAAAATAATAAACCATATCCTCCAGGTCACATAGATGCAGACCCAGCTTTGATGATCTCCGTACACAGGGAGCTAAAGCTCCTGACAACAACATATACTTCAAGTGTCCAACCTCAGAGGCAGTTTCTCATGAAGTCTTAATGCCAGCATAGCTCCATGTTTGTGGAGTGTTTACACTGTCCCTTACTTTTGGAAACTCCTCTACCACCTCCAAGGTTGTGAACTCCTGAACATTTTCCATTCCAGGTATGTATTCACAGATTTTCTAACTCTTCTTCTCTAATTGTGTCTTACTAGGGGCGAAGATATTGTCAAGGCATTGTTCTGGATGATAGTGGGAATTTTTTGTAGCACATATTTGCATACACATTGGATTTATTTTCCTATTTTCCATTTGAAATACTGAATAACTGACACTAACCCATACCCTAATAGACTCTTACTACTAATCCTAATATGATGGAGTAAAATAACCCAAACAGAATAGAAATGCAAGCATTTCAGAGGAGGCATGGTGTATAGTTAGACTTGGCTTTTGCATGATAAAGTGTAGGTGTTATAATTCAAGTTAATTTTTAATTGAAATAGTTCCATGGGTACTTAAAGTAAACAAATATGTGAATTCCTGTCTCCCTGTCTCTGTAGCCTATTCAGCACATGTATTTTTATATGCACGTATAGAATTCTACCTGGTACCACAGGTACACTCTTGTGAGGTGGCTGACTTGGCAGATAGAAATTGTGAGAATAGATCACTCCGCCTAAACGCTGTTGAAACTGAAATTTCAAACTATGGGTGAGCTTCCTAGTTGAACAACATTATACATAAATCCATGTTCAGTAAAATGAATATTTTTGGATCTGTGGATGATATATATTTCATGGTGAATTTCGATTGGCATATGTATTGCTAATTTTTAATGTCTCTGTGTGTGTGTGTGTGTGTGTGTGTGTGTGTGTGTGTGTATATATATACACACACACACACACTAATTTTTTTTAAAATATAAAATATATGTGTCTTATTATACACTCCCTAAATTCATTCATATTCATGTATGTGGATTTAGAGTTAACATTTCACAAGATTATTCACAGAAATATTCATCCACCTGAAATACATATTTTTTTTCCTAGAAATGAAAAATAACTTCAGTGAATGGTGGATACAAATCCAATTATTTCTACAATAATTGATCCAGTTTGTCATCAATGCAAGTAGATTCCTATGGGTCATGATGTGTATTTTGATGTTCATTCTTATTCACCACTGGTATGTTACAATTTCTTCAGTTTATGCACATTATAGGATATATATTTCATCCATACATTAGCAAAATTATAGGCATTTGTTTCACTTTCAATCATTTTCTGCTTTAGAACACATGTAATCCTCCATGTTTCTTGACTGGTTTTTTCATGAGACTTCATTCCAAACATATTATTTTCGATTTCCATAATCATATTTGAAGCAAAACTCACACACCCTTCATGATAAACTATAACCCTAATATTACTATTAGATGTATAACTGGTTGGAATGAATGATTGTATATCAATATAAGATTTCTTATATATTTTCAGATATCAAATCAATCCATTATTTAAAGTGGAACCAGTTATATTATTTATTCACACTATTGTCTATTCATGCATTGTCTCTATATTCATAGACACAGAGTACACCTCTTTGTAAACCCAATACTAATTTATACGTCTTCAAAATTTTGCTCCCAGTAATGGTGGAAGAAATACTCATGTCATCTGATCTACATATACATTTTATCACAGTAATATTCTGGACACAAAAAGAAATGGTCACACTTATGTTTGCACCAAAGCCTAAATGTAAAGTGAACATGGATTACTAAAACCATCCATATCAAGTTTGGCTAATGCTCTCAAAATTCAATCCTATTTGTGACAACATATTTGTTTCTTGCTAAGATTATATATTCAAACTCAACCCTGTTGAAAATATCTAATCCTATCTCTCACTTTATACTTTTCCTGATTTCATAATGTCTCTATTTATATCAGCTTTCCTACATACTTTCCGCAGTTCATCATTGTGACTGACTCTTCAATTGTGCTGACACTTACATTCACACTCTAATCCAAACCCTATTGCTAAGGAACTTTTGTTCCAAATCCTATACTCACTCTTCTTCTTAAACCTACTGACTATCTTCCTAATCCTACCCATTATCCCTTTTTGACTGGATGTTCTCTAATACATTCAATAATCCAAGGTACAGGGTCTAATGCCATTGTATATCGATCTATCTCAGACATCTGTGCAGAACATAATTCAATGCTAAGTATCACAATCAAGGGCCCATCCCCATTCTGCGCTTCAAATCTTACTTAGATTTCTGTTTTCATACATATATTTCACCTATATATACTCATAAATGTCGCAGGTTCCCAGTACCATTATTCACCCAGCAGAATGATTCCTAATTCAAATTGAACATATTATTAACCCTAACCATACACTGTTCCCTCAATCTAACTTTACAGAAGAGCAGGGTCAGAGTTGGTCTTACAATACAGGAATGTAGGGGATCTTCCACCTCCTGAGAACCTCAAGGTCCATGCAGAAATGATCCCTGGAGAAGATGTAGACAACTATGAAGGACCTGAGAGAGCAAAAGTCAGCTTCCATGGAAAACAACCTGGTCAGGATGAAGGGTTGTTTATGAATCAGCCTCTCTCTTCTTAATGTAGAGAAGATGGACCAAACCAGGTTGGTGTGGAGAGCTCTTCCTAGGTGCCTATGGTTGATATACCATTCTACCTTGTGAAAGTGTCACAGAAAGTAGGGGCAGCCTCCATCTCATGGTAGTCTTGGAAGCAACTGTTAGAACAAAGTGGTTACCAAGGCAGTGATCTGATTCAGTTCCTTAAGGAAGTGACCTCACCTCACTTCTTTGTTGATGGAACTCTCTGAACTTGGTATCCAAGAAGCCAGGCACCAAGAGGCAGTCCCAGTCCCAGTGGTCTCACTTGTTTGGACTTACCAAGGAGAGAGTCAGTCATTCTTGCTACCTACTGATGTGAGGACGGCCAAAACCAGGAAAGATCTGAAGAGGGGCTTTTCCTGAGAAAGTAGGTAGTGGCTCACTGCTGGCTCCTGACAACTTCACAGAGTTGGCCAAGGAGACCAGATCTGAGACAGGACAGGCCATTTCATTGGAACATAGTATGGCCCACCAGTCAGAGGACACTCCGGATAGTCACAGACCTACTTGGGGGAAGGAGGTGTCTTTGTGGGTGTGGGTTTGGGTTTGTGGTTTTGTCTCATATTCTGAGAATAGGTAGGAATGGCGGTTTGTTTGGTTTGGAGGGAACTGTTTCTAGTAAGTCATTTGACAAGTCGAGTGTTTCTATGTCTGTTTATACCACTGTGTCCCTGGTTGTAGACATTAGAAAAGAAAATGCATCAATTGGTGAGTCCTGTCTAGTAGAAAGCTTCTCAGCTTTCATCCTGCCCAATTCATGAATGGACTGCGGCTTGACTTATCGATGGGGAACACCTGCTAACTTCTTAAGTTCCTGTTTTCTTCCTGAATTGTGTGCACTCTCCAGAATAGGCTCATAGTTTTGTGTCAAATATATGTACCACCTCAAATCTCTGTGACATGGCCATGTACTGGATAGCTGAAGGGAATGGCGAGCATCTCAGAAAGCTCAGATATCAGTGAGACCAGGAATGCCTCATTGGAAAAACCCTGCTTTGGACATTTTGCTTACTGATTCTTCTGTTGCCCTGAAAGTCAGGAAGGTATTTGCATCAGGTGTGTCATGTGGGAGTGTTTTGGTTTTAATTGTGGTCATTTTTGTGGCCGTTGGAAGACATGGCTATGTCCACCTGGGCTTGAACCCTTATGTGATTTCCCCTTAGAGACTGAGTTCTGGAACTGACCTGAAAGAAGTATTGCCATGTATTGTGTTGGGATTTTAGGAGGCCACGCATGAGAGTCGCCATTGGAAACTGAGATCTAGGCCCAGGGAGGCTTTCCGAAGAGCACTGGAAATCTCAGGAAGGACATCACATGATTTTATTCTTAAAGACTTGGCAGCCATCGTTGCAAGTCAAAACACACATGGACCTCACATTGTAGACCTCAAATGCCTGGCTTAATGTGACCTTTTAGCCTGTCTTTGGGAAGCCTTGCCTGTTAGAATTCTCCAGAGCTTTCATTGAAATGAGCTTCTTCTCCATTTAATGGTTCCTGAATAAATTGAAACCCACAGTGCCTTCAACTTCATCCATGAAAAATGCCTAGATAAATATCATTAAAGTTTGGAAATTCCCATCACCTGGTGGCACTGGAGAACCTTTAGGTGTCCTATTGCTGATCATGAATGTACCAGACAGTGCCTTAATTGACTGGGTTTCATGAAAATGGTGTAGAACAGAGATGCCAGTAACTTGGAGCCTGATGAGTAGTCGGCCTAGAGCAGTGGTGTGCAGGTGTGTGTTAAAACATCTGTGGTGGGCTGATGTGGATATGCCATTGGCTTTCATATGCCTTGTGACTGATATGGTGCAGCCCCCATTCCCTTGTATGTAAAGGCATCTTGTTATATAGACAGGTTGCAGGGCAATGTTTAGAATCAGATTGCTGTGGTCAAGGGGGCAAGCTATGTGGGATATAAGCCAGGTTGGTGCATTCTCCTGCAGACCCTTACCCACCACACGTGACAGAACTCCCTCCATCACTGTATCCCAGTTGAACTTCTCGTATTTTGTGAAGCAAATACCAAACTCCCAGTGCAGCTGCAAGAAACACCACGAAAAGTGGAGGATGACCAAATGGCTTCACAGTCCACACTGCAAGACACTTAGCCCCCAGTGGCAACAGTTTACCTATAAAGAGAGAATTCAGCCCTACTGCTTCATGTTCATAGGAAAAAAAGAAACCATGTCCTCCAATTCACATAGATGCAGACCCAGCTTTGATGGTCTCACTACAAAGGAAGCAAAAGCTCCTGTCATCAACATATATTTCAGGTGCCCAATCTTAGAGGCAGTTTCTCAAGAAGTCTTTAGGCCAGCAGAGCTCCATGTTTTTGGAGTTTTTACCCTGTCCTTTACTTTTGGAAACTCCTCTACAACCTCGAAGGTTGTGAACTCCTGAGCATTTTCCATTACCGATATGTATTCACAGATTTCTAACTCTTCTCCTCTAATTATGTCTTACTTGGAGTGAAGGAAATGTCAAGGCATTGTTCTGAATGAGAGTGGGAAGATTTTTGGGTAGCACATATTTGCCTACACATTGGATTCATTTTCCAATTTTCCATTCGAAATACTGAATCCCTGACTGTCAGGGGTAGAAGGAATTCTTCTTCAAAGAACAGCCTGACACTTACAAGAAACAGCCACCAGGAGACATCCTGTCTGGAAGACATCCTGTAGCCATATATGTCCCTGAGACATCCTGTGGCCATCTTTCTTCCAGAAACATCCTGAAGTTATCTCACCTTGTGAAGACATCCAGGAACTGCTGATAAGAGAGCTTTCCCATATCCAGCATATTAATACCCATGTGTGAACAATAAAATTTTGCAGCTTGATCAGAACTCCTGTGTTGCTCTCATCTCTCATGCCTCTTGTCCCTTCATTCCTCCCAATCTAGGTTCGCTGACCACGTTGATGTGTCCTGCTAGCCGGGACATCTGGCGCCCACTGACTGGGGCTCAAGCCTTTGACTGAGGGGGAACCCCTTCCTCCTGGAAGACTTGGTCAAGAGGAGCTCACGATCGCCTCAGCAGACACCACCCGGAGACATATCCAGGAGGAAGGTGGGGATGATGCACGGTGAGTGACGCACCATGTGACAAGCAGTATCGTCACATGATTTGTTTATTTCAGGCCTCAAGGAGTCCTTCAAGACATGAGGGGCACATGTTAAGAAAAAGGACTTAAAATTTTTCTTTTCATACATAGGAGAATTGTGTCCATGGTTTCCTCTTGAAGGGACCATTGATGGCAAAAATGGCTTAGAGTAGGAGACTGTTTAAAAGATTATTATGAATCATTTGGCCCAGAAAAAATGCCAGTTCCCACCTTTTCGTACTGGAACTTAATTAATGAAATTCTTAAAAGTTTTCGCTTTGACAATGGTACCTTCCAACTTGTCAGGATTGGGGAAGAGATTATGCAAAAGACCTCTCGTCCCCCCTCTGCATGCCCATCATTAGTATAGACATAGACCCTTCTCAGTCTTCCCAGGACCCTGAGAACCTTCCTGGTCCCCCTCAAAATATGACCCTAATTAATAAGGCTCCAATGATTAAAAACCACCTTTATCCAGTTTTAAATCCCAGAGACACATTGACCCCTGGGGAGGACGCTATCTTGGAGAAGGAAGCAGCTCTCTACCATTCAGAACACCCGCGACCTCTCAGGACCATGCCACAGCCTATAGGATTTACCAAGCGAAGGTGAAAGCACCTATGTAAAACATCTTGCCTTTGAAAATGCCAACACAGCATGTCAGAATGTTCTTCAACCACATAAGGATAAAGGGAAACTTTCTGAAGTTATTAGACTCTGTGCAGACGTGGGTGCAGCCCATTCCATGGGTCTGGCTTTAGGGACCGCCTTTACCAAGGCCTTTCACAATCCTGGCTCACGTACTTGCTTTACTTGTAAACAACCTGGCCATTTTGCATGTGAGTGTCCCACAGGCAAACAAAGCCTAGGAATAGCGTCTCCTCAAACTGGGGCTTAACCGCCCCCAGCTACCCTTTTCCATAGAAGTGGTAAAGGTCATCACTGGGCCAGTGAGTGTAGATCTAAGACAAATGCCCTCAGACAGCCTATTTCTTCCTACTTCTTGGGAAACTCCCTGCGGGGCCAGTCCCCGGCCACAACATCCCCCACGACAAACACAGGAGCAATAAGGTTTGTTCCCTCCTAAACTCCCAACCTACCACAAAATCCTTCTCCACAATTGCCTCCCTCCAACTAGCCACCCCAGGCAGCACAAAATTGGACCTCTGTGCTGCCACAAATACAATATTAGACCCAATGCAAGGGCCCCAGATAATACCCAATGAAATTATGTGTCCCCCTCCATCTCATACATGTGCCCTTAATCTTGGAAGAGCCTCCACTACCATACAAGGTGTTCAGGTCTTCGTTGGCATTAATGATAATGATTTCACTGGAGAAATAAAAATACTGGCCACTACTATTAATGGAGTTGCCGCCATCCCAGCAGGAACAAGACTTGCAAAATTAATTCTCCTTCCCTTGGATTCAGGAGGCATTTCCAAAACCCAAACCTACCTCGGGGGACTGCCTTCTTGGGCTTCTCTGATGTGTATTGGGTTCAGCCCATTTCTCACAATAGACCCACCCTTACCTTACTTACTGAAGGAAAGGAATTCCAAGGAGTTCTAGATATTGGAGCTGATGTCACAATTATTTCTCAAAAATACAAGCCATCAGGTTAGCCCCTCACTCCATCCTTGACTGACCTTAAAGGGATAGGAAAATAAAAAAATCCTCTGGTCAGCTCTAGGTCTATTAGCTGCACTGATAAAGATGGTAATAAGTCAACTGTCACTCCTTTCGTTGATTCTGACCTCCCTGTTAACGTATAGGGAGGAGATATTTTGAGTTATTGGAAGTTATTCTCGCCAGTCCCAATTCCATGGTGACTCATCAAATGCTTCCTATGAATTTTGTTCCTGGTACAGGCCTGAGGATACTGAAACAAGGAGTGGTGGAGCCTATACAACCCATACAAAAACAAATACATGTGGACTTGTGTATTCAGATTTTTAGTGTCAGTCCCTGACCCTCCTGTACCCCTTGCAGATAAAATTATTTGGGAGACTCAGACTCCTGTGTTGGTGGATCAGTGGCCCCTTACCCAAGAAAAATTGGAGGCTGCCTCCACGTTAGTGCAGGAACAGCTCGCAGCCGGCCATGTAAAGCCCTCAACCTCATCATGGATTACTCCTATTTTTATTATCAAGAAAAAATCAGGCAAGTGGTGCCTTTTACAATATTTGTGTGCCATTAATAAAGTTATGCGCCCGATGGGAGCACTACAGCCAGGCATTCCCACACCAGTGGCGATTCCAAAAAACTATTGTAAAATGGTTATTGACTTAAAAGATTGCTTTTTTACCATTCCTTTACATCCTGAGGATAGACCCTATTTTGCCTTTAGTCTCCCTCACATTAATTTTCAGGGCCCTATGCAGAGATTTCAATGGAAGGTTCTTCCCCAAGGTATGGCCAACAGCTCTAGTCTTTGCCAAAAACACGTTGATCAAGCAGTAGACCCTGTGAGAGAGCGATGAGCACAAAATTATATTTTACATTATATGGATGATTTGTTAATTGCTGCACCTAATACCCATGACCTTAATAATTGTTACTTGGACTTTTACAAAACCTCACTACCTTGGGATTACAGATATCTCGAGATAAGTTTCAAAAACAGGACCCTTATACCTATTTGGGCCTTAAACTTCAAGATAATCAGATCCAAATTCCTAAAATACAACTATGTGTGGACCATCTTCACACACTTAATGATTTTCAAATATTACTGGGGGATATTCAATTGCTAGGAACATATTTAAAATTACCCACTTGTGTACTTTTGCCCCTTAATGATATTTTGATAGGTGATTCCCACCCCTCCTCCCCTCAAAAGCTTACTCCCGAGGCATGACATGCATTAAACCAAGCCACAGAAGCCATTGCCCAAAAGTTTGTTACACAAATTTCTTATAACCTTCCTCTGGTTCTGGTTATTTTCCACACTCCTCATACACCCACAGGAATATTTTGGCAGCGAGATCCACATTTTAAAAATAAAGGCTGCCCCTTGCTTTTGGTCCTTGTATCCACCACATCCTCCAAGGTTATTATTGTTTATCTTGCTCAGGTAGCTTCTCTTATTTTTAAAGGTAGTTTGCTTTCTCGACAACATTTTGGCAAAGTCCCTGATAATATTTTAATTCCATATACTAAGGACCAAACCCTTACTACAATTTTTACTAGAGACATGGATCAATGGGGTATTGCCCTATCAGGCTTTTTGGGAACAATTCATAACCACATCCCCAATGACCCCGTTTTAAATTTTGTCCAGTTACATTCATTTATTTTTCCCAAAATTACTCAAAAGGCTCCCATTCCTCAAGAACTTACTGTCTTTACAGATGGTTCCAGTAATGGCCGTGCAGTCTTTGTTGTCAATAACAAGCCTACCACCTTTGATACTGTCTATCAGTCAGCTCAGTTTGTGGAATTGTTCACCATAACACAAGTTTTCATAAAGTTTTTTTGATAATCTTGTTAATATTTATACAGACAGTGCCTACATTGCTCATTCTGTGCCCCTGCTGGAGATTTCACCCACCATTATGGCTTCTTCCAATTCCCCCTTTCCGTTTCACCAGCTTCAGCAGCTAATTCACGCCAGAAAACATGCATTTTCCTTAGGACACATCATGACACACTCTGACCTTCTGAGCCCTCTAACACAAGGTAATGCCCAAGCTGATGCAGCAACACGTTCCATCTTTCCAATTTTTGTTGGCTCCATTCAAAAGGCCATGGAGTTACAAAATCTTCACCATCTAAATTCCCAGAGCCATCGATTACTTTGGAAAATTACCAGGCAACATGCATGAGAAATAGTAAAAGCATGCCCTGTTTGCACTGTCTCCCTCCCCATTCAACACTTGGGAGTTAACCCCCGAGGATTACAGCCCAATCAGGTTTAGCAAATGGATGTTATTCATTTTCCTGAATTTTGAAAAACCAAATATATATACGTTTCTATTGATACCTTCAGCGGCTTTAGTTTTGCATCACCACATTCTGGAGAGGCTACCAAAGATGTCCTTTCTCATCTTGTTTCAGCCTTTTTCGTAATGGGTAAACCAATACATATTAAAACAGATAAATGTCCTGCATATACCAGTGCCAAGTTTAAACAGTTTTGTGCTACCTTGCAATTTTGTCATACTACTGAAATTCCATACACCTCTCAGGGCCAAGGCATGTGGAACTTGCCCAGCTTAGCTTAAAGACTTGGCTATCCCGTCTTAAGGCTTCCGCCCTTGTATTTACCACTCCCAGGGATCGCCTTAACCATGCATTATTTGCCCTTATTTTTCTTACCTTAGACAGTGAAGGCCATTTGGCCACAGACAGACACTGGCATCCTTCGTCCAATTCTGTTCGCTCGCCTGTTATGTGGTGCAATCCCATTACAAATAAATGAAAACGCCCAGATCCTATCCTCATCAGGGGATGAGGCTCAGCTTGTGTTTTGGACCAAGAGCAAGCATCCCCAAGATGGTTACCAGAATGCCTGGTTAAACAGGTAAATTACTTACTTCAACCCAGGGACGGAGGCCCTCCCCCTGAGGACAAATTTTCCTCCATTTCAGATACAGCCAACAATCTGTGCGAGGATCCTGCTTAAGGCACTTCTGCTGAACAGGTTTGAACACGGAGGCCTTGGACCTCCAATTTCCAACATCATGGAGTACCTTTTTGTCCCCCCCCCCCCGTGAATGCAAAGGAGGATTTTGGACTGAGGCTCCCACTAGTTGGACCCAGACTGCTGACTGCATGACTAAGGTGACTTACCTCCGTGCCAAGGTTGACCATAATCTCGGAGGAGTTTATCAGCCTAAATGGGTATGTGTTAACAAGCCAAAGATTATTCCCCCTAGTACAAGTAAAGCTCTCCAAAATTGTTCTGCAACTTGTACGCATACCCAGGGGATGCATGTCTCTTGTAATGCGTCGGCTTCACTTTGTGTTAATAAACAGGGAGAACAAGTTTTTGAAGCCTCCCTAACTAAAACTCATGCAGCAGGGGGACCACTATTCATTATACCCCCATTCTCTTTGACCATGGAGGAGATGGCAAATACACCAAGCTACAGTCAGCTGGGTGCCAAGGCACTGTCGGAAAACCTTCCTACTGGCCCATTAAGGCCCCTACAGGGGTCTCTGATGGTGGAGGACCCACTTATTCTGTCAAGCATCCTCAGATAATCAAACTTTTGAAACCCCAAATCCCTGAGCTCACATATCATCCCTTAATGTAGCCTAAATCCCAGTTCCCAGGTTTAGATACCAATACATTAGATATTTTGCAAACTACATTCTCCTAGCTTAATAATTCGAACCCCACCCTTGCTGGTGATTGCTGGCTCTGCATGACAGCAGGCGCAATCATGCCTATGGCAGTTCCTATTAATTCTATCATGGACAATGATAATACATGCCAACCCGGATTTCCCTTTAAAGTACAGCCTATAGGCACTTTTACATTATTTCTTTTAGGCGCGATGCAGAATAATACCTATGATATTGATGTTCGACTTACTTCCTTTGGAAATTGCTCAACAGTATAAAATTATTCCTCACCCACCCCATCTCTTTGTCCCTCCAATGGCACAGTTTTTATGTGTGGAGGAAACTCGGCCTTCCCACGCTTCCAGCGAATTGGACCATTGGTTTTGTTCTTGCTTTATTACTCCCTGATATAACTATTGTCCCAGGAGATGAACCTCTACCAATTTCTAGCCTAGACACTTTAGTCAAAAGACATAGGTGGGCAATACAGGCTTTACCACTCATTGCCAGCCTTGGAATAACAGCTGCTGTGCGCACAGGTACAGTGGCTTAGGCACGGCTATTCACTCTTACCATCGCCTGTCTCAACAACTTATAAATTATGTACAAACTTTATCAGGAACCTTTAAAGATTTGCAGGACCAAATAAATTCCCTGGCAGAAGTGTTCCTTCAAAACAGACGAGGCTTAGATTTGCTGACAGCTAACCAGGGAGGTATTTGCTTAGCCTTAGGGGAACGATGCTTCTTTTATGCCAATAAATCAGGCATAGTACCCATTAAAATTAAGCAGCTTCAAGAAGATCCAGAAAAGAGACAAAGGGAACTATTTGAAAATCCCCTCTGGATTGGGCATAATGGATTTCTACCCTACCTTCTTCCCCTATTAGTCCCTTTGTTGGGTTTACTTTTAATGGTGTCCATAGGCCCCTGCATTATAAAGAGGCTGGTACAATTTATTAAAGAACAGATTAATATTTTGGTTTCTAAGCCCATACAGGTCCACTATCATGGTCTGGAGATGGAAGACAGCACTGCCAACATTTAAAAGAATGTTCAACCCTTCTCACAGGCTTATTAAGTTTACATCCCACAGATCTCTCTTTCTTACAGAAAACTATAAGTAACAGCTCTGAGCAACCATCTTCTACCCTTGCAATAAGGGTTCGTTCTCCATGGGCCCCTCCGCTTGGGGGAGGACACACCCTTGGAATGAGCACGTTAGGCCATAATAACGGAGGGTCCAGGAAGGACTGCAGGAGGATGGATCCACGGATCCCCAAACACAAGACCTCTGAATGACACGCTCTGGTGCATGGCGGTTGGCATGCTATCCCCTCAAAGACGTCTCCTCCAAAAACATGCCAAAGCCAACACGAAATCTCCTAGGAAAGATGCTCGCTCAAATCAGGAGATATTCTAAGGCATCCTAGAGAAACAGAGCCACCATCACCCCCTAAATCCATGGCCTGTAAGGTATGGTCGAATATTTTATATAACAAAAGGGGAGATATCAGGGGCTAGAAGGAAGTTCTCCTTCAAAAAATAGACTGGCACAAGAAACAGCCCCCTGGGAAACAACCTGCCTGGGAGACATCCCACAGCCATCTATCTCCTTTTGACATCCGGCTACCATCTGCCTACCTGAAACATCCTGAGGTTATCTCACTCTGTGAAGACATCCAGCAACTGCCGATAAGAGAGCTTTCCCATCCGCAGCATATAAATACCCTCTGAGAATAATAAAAGTTTGCAGCATGATCAGAACTCCTGTCTTGCTGTCATCTCTCGTGTCTCTTGTCCCTTCATTCCTCCCCAACTAGGATCGACACCCAAGTTGATGTGTCCTGCCAGCCGGGCCATCTGACACTAACCCATACCCTCCTAGACTCTGATGACAAATCCTAATATGATGGAGAAAAATAACCCAAACAGAATAGAAATACAAGCAGTTCAGAGGAGGCATGGTGTATAGTTGCACTTGCCTTTTGCATGATATAGGGTAGGTGTTATAAATCTAGTTAATTTTTAATTGAAATAGTTCTCCGTGTGTTTTTAAAGTTAACAAATATGTGAATTCCTGTCTCCCTTTCTCTGTAGCTGATTCAGCACATGTATTTTTATATGCACATATAGAATCCTACCTGGTATCAGATGTACATTCTTGTGAGGTGGCTGACTTGGAAGATACAAATTGTGAGAAGAGATCACTCCTCCTAAACGCTGTTGGAACAGAAAATTCAACCTATGGGTGAGCCTCCTAGTAGAACAACATTATACATAAATCCATGTTCAGTAAATTAAATATTTTTGCATCTGTGGATCATATATACTTCATCTTCATGATGAATTTCGATTGGCATATATATTGCTACATTTTATTGTCTGGGTGTGTGTGTTGTGTGTGTGTGTGGGGGGGGATATATATATATATATATATATATATATATATATATATATATATATATATATACACTCTCCAAATATTTCAAAATATGAAATATATGTGTCTTACATATACTACCTAAATTCATTCATGTTCATGTATGTGGATTTATAATCAACTTTTCACAATATTATTCTCAGAAATATTCATCCACCTGAATTACATATTTGTTTTCTAGTACTGAAAACTAACTTCAGTGAGTGGTGCATACAATCCTAATATTTCTACAGTAACTGACCCAGTTTAACATCAATGCAACTAGATTCCTCTTGGATATGATGTCTATGTTGAAGTTCATTTTATTCAACACTGGTACATTACTATTTGTTCAGTTTATACACATCATAGGATATATATTTCATCAACAACTTCAATAATTTATAGGATTTTGATTCACTTTCAATCATTTCCTGATTCAGAACACATGTATTCCTCCAGGTTACTTGATTGTTTTTTCATGAGACTTCTTTCCAAACGCTTTTTTTTTTCGATTTCCATAATCATTTTGAAGAAAAACTGACACACTCTTCATGATAAACCATAACCCTAATATTACCATTAGATGTATTTCTGTTTGGAATGAATGATTGCATATAAATATACGATTTTCTGTTTATTTTCAGATATCAATTCAATCGAATATTTAAAGTTGGAACAAGTTATAATATTTAATCACAGTATCGTCTATTCATAAATTATCTCTATGTTCATAGACACAGAGTAAATCTATTTGTAACCCCAATACTAATTTTTTTATCTTCAAAATGTTGCTCCCAGAAATGGTGGAAGAAATACTCATGTCACCTAATCTACATATACATTTTATCACAGTAATATTCTGGACACAAAAAGAAGAGGTCACACTTATAATTGTATCAAAGCCTAAATGAAAAGTGAGCATAGATTACTGAAAACATTCATGTCCAGTGTGCCTAATGCTCTCAATATCAATCCTATTGGTGACTACATATTTGTTTCTTCTTAAGACTATATTTTGAACCTCAACCCTGTTGCAAATGTCTAATCCTATCACTCAATTTATACTTTGCCTGATTTCCTAATGTCTCTATTGATGTCTGCTTACCTAAATATTTTCCCCAGTTCACCATTGTGACTGACCCTTCACGTGTGCTGACATTTACAATCACTCTCTACCCGATACACTATTGCTAAAGAACTTTTGGTCCAAATTCTGTACTCAGTCTTCTTCTGAAACTTATCGAATATCTTCCTAATCCTACCGACTATCCCTGTTCTAGTGGATGTTCACTTCTACATTCAATCATCCAAGGTACAAGGTCCTATGCCATTGATTATCGATTTATCTGAAACACCTGTTCAGAACGTATATCAAAGCTAAGTATCCCAATCAATAGCGCAATGCCCTTCTGGGCTTCAAATCTTACCTAGATTTTTGTTTTCATACTTATATTTCACCTATATATTCTTATAAATATCACAGGTTCCCAATACCATTATTCATCAATTAGAATAATTCCTAACCCAAATCAAACCTGTTATTAACCCTAACCATACACTGTTCCCTCAATCTAACTTTACAGAAGAGCAGGGACCAAGTTGGTCTTACAATACAGGAATGTAGAGAATCTTCCACCTGTTGTAAAACTCAAAGGTCCATGAAGAAGTGATCCCTGGAGAAGATGTAGGCAGCCATGAAGGACCTGAGAGAGCAAACGTCATCTTCCATTGCAAACAACCTGGTCAGGATGAAGGGTTGTGTCTGAATCAGCCTCTCTGTTCATAATGTAGAGAAGATGGACACAAACAGTCCTGTTTGGAGACCTGTTCCTGGGTGCCTATGGTTCATATACCATTCTAACTTGTGAAAGTGTCACAGGAAGTAGGAGAAGCCTCGATCTCATGGGACCCTTGGAAGCAACTGTTAGGACAAAGTGGTTGCCAAAGCAGTGACCTCATTCAGTTCCTGAAGGAAGTGACCTCACCTCACTTCCTTGGTCATGGAACTCTCGGTACTTGGGATCCAGGAAGCAAGGTACCAAGAGCCTGTCCCAGTCCCAGTCCCAGTGGGCTAACTTATTTGGATTTACCAAGGACAGAGTCAGTCTGTCATGGTACCTACAGATATGAGGATGGCCAACTGCCAGGAAAACTCAGAAGAGGGGCCTTTCCTGAGAAAGCAGATAGTGGCTTACCGCTGGCTCCTGACAAGTTCACAGAGTTGGTGTTTTCCGGGGAACATAAGTTGGCCCACCAGTCAGAAGACACTCTGGATAGTCACAGACATACTTTGTAGAAGGTGGTGCCTCTGTGGTTGTCGGTGTGGGTTTGTGGTTTTTGTCTCATGTTCTGAGAATAGGTAGGAAAGGCGGTTTGTTTGGTTTGGAGTGAACTGTTTATAGTAAGTCGTTTGGCAAGCAAGTGTTTCTATGTCTGTGTATCCCACTATGTGCATGGTTTTAGATATTAGAAAACTGAATGCATCAATTGTTGTCTCCCGTCTAGCAGAAAGCTTGCCAGCATTCATCCTGCCAAATTTATGAATGGATTTCAGCTTGCCTGATCAATGGGCAACATGTGGTATCTTCCAAAATTCCTGCATTCTTCATGAATTCTGGCTACTCTCCAGAATAGGCTCATGGTTTTGTGTCCAAGATATGTAGCAGTTCCAAGCCCTGTGACATGGCCATGTACTGGATAGCTAAAGGGAATGTCGAGCATCTCAGAAAACTCAGATATAAGTGTGACCATGATAGTCTCAGTGGAGAAACCCTGCTTTGGGCCTTTTGCTTACCTATTGTTCTGTTGCCCTGAATGTCAGGAAGGTCTTTGCCTCAAGACATCCGTTTGTGAAGCCTGAAGAAAACAGGTTCAAATGGAAATGAATGGACATCACCTGTGGATCTTTGCTTAATTCCTTTGAAAATGGAAGTGTCTGAATCAGCCTCTTGGCCCTGTGTGAGGCCGTGGCTTAGATTCTCAACCCCTGAAGAATCTAAAGAAACATCACATGTGTGCATCCAAAACAAAAATGGCCAAAAGTGCAGTTATTGTGGATGAAGTCTCTCCCCATTCTCTGTGAGGTTCCTGACCTCCATCAAGTTAGAATAGGGATCCTTTGGGCCAAATCATTTCTTCAAAGCCCTAAATTGCTTGAGTTTTCCCGTGACTACAATTCACATAAAGAATCCAAACTGCACAGTCAATACGCCTCAAATTGGAGAAGCAGAGAAGTATTAACAGCAGGCCTATTTGAACACTCCTGGTTCACAGGAATGGTGTCCAGGCCACCCTGAATTTAGGCAAATTAGGGGCAAGAGAGATTATTTAGGAGACTGTCTTGGGCTTCGCCCCTCGTGGAAACTTCCAGCGATAGGTTATGATGAGTGTCTATATAAAAGAACATGAGGGCCATGTGGGATTGTTTTGGTTTTAATTGTGGTTGTTAGTGTGGTGATTGGAAGAGATGACTAGGTCCACCTTGACATGAACTCTGGTGTTTTTCCCCTTAGAGACTGAGTTCTGGAACTGACCTCAGAAAAGTATTGCCATTAATTGTGTTGGGATTTTAGGAGGCCATGCATGAGAGTCGCCCTTGGAAACTGAGATCAAGGCCCAGGGTGGCTTTCAACAGAGCACTGGGAATCACAGCCAAGATATCACATAATTTTCTTCTGAAAGACTTGGCAGCCGTAGTTGAGAGTCAAAAGTCACATGGACCTCACATTGTAGAACTCAATGGGCCTGGCTTCATTTGACCTTTTGGCCATTCTTTGGGAAGCATTGCCTGTGAGATTTCTCCAGAGCTTTCATTGAAATGAGCTTCGTCAACATTAATGGTTCTGGAATGAACTGAAACTCACAGTGCCTCCACCTTCATTGTTGAAATATGGCTAGAAAAATACCATGAAATTTTTGAAATTTCCATGACCAGCTGGCACAGGAGAACCTTTGGATTTCCTGTTGCTGATCATGAGTATAACAGACACTGCCTTGATTGACTGGTTTTAATGAAAATTGTGTAAAACAGAGAAGCCAATAAGTTGGACCCTGATGATTAGTGGGCCTAGAGCAGTGGTAGGCAGGTGTGTGATAAAACATCTGTGGTGGGGCCATGTGGATCTGCCATTGGCTTCCAAATGGCTTGTGACTGACATGATGCAGCCAGCAGTCCCTTCTAAGTAAAGGCATCTTTTTATTTGGAGAGGTTTCAGGGCAATGTTCAGAATCGATTTGCTATGGTAAATGGGGCAAGCTATGTGATACAGAAGCATGGTTGGTGCATTCTCCTGCAGAAATTGAAATACCACACGTGACAGAACTCCCTCCTGCACTGTGTCCCAGTTGAACTCCGTGTATTTCATGAAGCAAATACCAAACTCCCATTGTAGCAGCAAGAAACACCATGAAAATTGGAGGATGAACAAATGGCTTCACAGTCCACACAGGGAGACACTTAGAACCCAGTGGCCACAGTTTACCTACAAAGATCAAATTCAGGACTGCTGCCTCATGTTCATTGGAAAATAAGAAACTATGTTTTACAGGTCACATAGGTGCAGACCCAGCTTTGATGATCTCACTACAAAGGAAGCTAAAGCTCCTGATAACAACATATGTTTCAAGTGCCCAAACTCAGAGGCAATTTCTCAAGAAGTCTTTAGGCCAGCAGAGCTCCATGTTTGTGGAGTGTTTACCCTGTCCCTTACTTTTGGAAACTCCTCTACCACCTCCAAGGTAGTGAACTCCTTAGCATATTCCATTCCAGATAAGTATTCACTGATTTTCTAACTCTTCTCCTCTAATTATGTCTTACTTGGGGCGAAGATAATGTCAAGCCATTGTTCTGGAGGAGTGGGAAGATTTTGTGTAGCACATATTTGCATACACATTGGATTCATTTTCCAATTTTCCATTCGAAATACTGAATCCCTGACTCTAACCCCTACCCTACTAGACTCTGACTACTAATCGTAATATGATAGAGAATAAAAACTCAAACAGAATAGAAATACAAGCAGTTCAGAGGAGGCATGGTGTATAGTTGGAATTGCCTTTTGCATTATATAGGTTAGAAGTTATAAATCTAGTCAATTTTTTGTTGAAATAGTTCTCCGTGTGTTTTGAAAGTTAACAAATATGTAAATTCCTGTCTCCCTTTCTCTGTAGCCTATTCAGCACATGTAATTTTATATGCACATATAGAATCGTACCTGGTATCACACGTACATTTTTGTGAGGTGACTGACTTGGCAAATACAAATTTTGAGAAGAGATCACTCCTCCTAAATGCTGTTGGAAGTGAAAATTCAACCTATGGGTAAGCCTCCTAGTTGAACAACATTATACATAAATCCATGTTAAGTATATGAATATTTTTGGGTCTGTGGATGATATGTATTTCATGATGAATTTCAATTGACATATATATTGCTAGTTTTTAATGTCTGTGTGTGTGTGTATATGTATATATATATATATAATATATATATATATATATATATATACTCTCTGGATTTTTCAAAATATGAAATATTTGTGTCTTATTATGCACTCCCTAAATTCATTCATATTCATGTATGTGGATTTATAATCCACTTTTTAAAAAATTATTCTCAGAAATATCCATCCACATGAAATACATATTTTTTCCTAGTACTGAAACAGTTTTCAGTAAATGGTGCATCCATATCCTAATATTTCGGCATTGCAAGATGACTGTGAAGACAGTGTATCACACTCAGTGTACCCTGCCACTGCGCAGGTGAATAACGAGTTAGAATGATGAAAAACTATCTTGTTAGGATCTTACAGGAAAATGGGTGTTTACCGAAATCTAGAAGAATGATTTCCACCACCGAGGTCTGGTAATTGAGTCTCAAACACAAGCCACTTGTGCAACCGGAGATTCATTCTGATTGATCCGCGTGACCTGCCCCGTGTCTACAAATGGTGAGGCACCACCGAGAAGCGACCAGCAAGCAGGGAGAAACGTTGCTGCAGATTCTGTGGAATCCTGCTGGCTGAGCATCCACTGAGCCCCCAGCTGAATTTGGGATTTCAGACGGGAAAGTTAGCAGTACATTTCTATCCCCCAAAGTGGAAACTCCACAAAGGAAACCAGCAGCCACCATCTTGGAGAGCTGAAGTAACCACCACCACTCCCAGACAGATTGCAACAATAAAACAGGTGTGTGTTTCTCAGCTCATCTCACATACAGAGGAAAATTCGCATAAAATCTCTCCTAGGCTTTTGGGGGAGGGATAATCAGAGCAAGTCTGCATAAAGACTGGGGGAAAACTAGAGGCACCTGACCTTCATCTCCCCTTCCCATCAGTGGCAAAAATGAAACTTGTCAAGCCAGTGCGGGGCGAGGGGCAAGCGGAAAATATTAAAACAATAGAGTTCCAGGGTTCACAATAGACACCCTCCCCACCCAACAAACGGCAGACCCAGAGAACAGTTTGAGCTGCCGAGAAGCATCACTCAGGAGAAATCTGGTCTAGCAGGAGAAATCAGGACTAGCAGGATAAACCAGGGGACTAGAGGCCAGGCCCTCCTGACTGGGTGGCTGGAGAACGCCAGACCGCTGCCAGTGTGACTGGGCAACTGGAGACCATCTTCCTGCAGGCGCCAGCCCACCTGCTGATGGCATGTCTTGATGGCTGGAGAACGCGCGCCTGCCGACGACCGAACGCGCAACTGTGTGGCTAGAGATCACCCACCCGCCGGCGACAGCCCATCCGCTGCCCGCGCTACTGGGTGGCTGGAGACTGCCGGCATGCCAGCGACCGGGAGCTGAAACCAACCAGAGACAATCCAGTCCACCCCCCCAATTCGGACACTCCGGCAAGGAGCCTGGGGCCCACCACAGCAGAGAGGTGACATCACTGGAGCTCGGCTGTCAGAATTCCTTAACAGCGAAATCCACTTAAGCAGGCATAGTCTAGCAACACAAAGGAGAGAAAACAGAGATATATAAACCCATAACAAATCTATAGAAGAGAGCAGAAACACAGCAATCAAATAGAGCCAGAAAATAACGTGAACATCATGAAAAAACAAGGGGAAAAAAAGGTGTAGAAACAATGAAGGACAACTTAATACTACAGGAGAACCTAGAAGCATCAGAAACAGGGATAGGGAAAAAACTTAAGTCGTACCTAACTCAGATGGAAAGGAATAATAGAGAAGACATGAGGCAGCAAGTCCAAGAAATAAAAGTATATTTTGAAAATGAATTAACCAACCAAATTCAAATGGCAAAGAACAAGGTTTACCAGGAGATAGAGATCTTTTAAAAAATCATACAGTAATTCTAGAAATGCAGGAAACTATAAACCAAATTAAAAACTCAAACAAGAATATTTCAAATAGACTAGATCAAGTAGAAGTCAGAACATCAGATAATGAAGACAAAGTTTGTCAACGTGAAAAGAATATAGTCAACACAGAAAACATGCTTAAATCCCATGAGCAACTATTCAAGAGATATAGGATGTCATAAAAAAACCAAAATTGGGAGTCATCGGGATAGAAGAAGGCATAGAGATTCAAACCAAATGAATGGACAACATATTAAATGAAATAATTCTAGAAAACATCCCAGAGATGAAAGATGGAATGGATTGCCATATCCTGGAAGCCTACAGGACCTCAAACATTCAAAACCATAATAGACAAACTCCAAGACATATAATTATGAAGATAGCCAACATACAGAACAAGGAGAGAATATTAAAAGCTACGAGAGAAAGTAGGCAGATAACATTCAGGGGTAAACCAATTAGGTTAACAATTGATTTTTCATCACAGACTTTGAAAGCGAGAAGATCTTTGAACAATGTATTTCAAACACTGAAAAATAATGGATTCCAACCAAGAATACTGTATCCAACAAAATTAAACTTCAGATTTGACAATGAAATTAAGTCTTTCTTGATAAACAAAAGCTAAAAGAATTCGCAGACAGAACACCAGCACTGCAAAGCATTTTGAGCAAAATACTACAAGAAGAGGAATTGAAAAATAGTGCCCAAAACTAACAGCGGGAGGTATCTCAGTAAAGGGGTAAGAAAATAACCAAAAAGTAAAAACTACCCAAATTAAAATTAATAAATAAATAAACATGACTGGAAGTATAAATCATATTTCAATTGTAACCTTAAATGTTAAAAATCTAAACTCACCAATCAAGAGACATAGGCTAGTAACTTGGATCAAAAAAATAAATCCAACAATATGCTGCCTTCAGGAGACTCTTTTGATAGGTAAAGACATACACAGGCTGAAAGTGAAAGGTTGGGAAAAATCATACCACTCACGTGGCCCTCGGAAGCAAGCAGGAGTGGCCATACTCATATCATATAAAATCAACTTCAAACCTACGTTAATCAAAAGGGATAAAGTAGGACACTATATATTGTTAAAAGGAACCATCCACCAACAAGACATAACAATTATCAATTGGTATGCACCAAACAATTGAGCTGCAACGCTCATAACACAAACTCGCCTCAAGTTCAAGAGTCAAATAGACTACAACACAATAATTATGGGTGACTTCAACACACCGCTCTCGCCATTAGACAGATCCTCTATAAAAAACTGAATAAGAAACTATAGAATTCAACAGCACAATCAATAACCTTGACTTAACCGACATATATAGAATATATCAACCATCATCAAGTGGATACACTTTATTCTCAGCAGCACATGGATCCTACTCCAAGTTAGACCATATATTATGCCATTGGGCAACTCTTAGTAAATATAAAGGCGTGGAGATAATACGATGCACTATATCTGATCATAATGGAATGAAACTGGAAATCAATGAGAATAGAAGGAAGGAAAAATCCTACATCACATGTAAAATGAACAATATTCTACTGAATGATCAATGGGTTACAGAAGACATAAAGGAGGAGATAAAAAAATTCTTAGAATCAAATGACAATACAGACACAACATACTGGAATCTATGGGACACAAGGAAGGCAGTTTTAAGAGGGAAATTCATTTCTTGGAGTTCTTTCCTCAAAAAAAGAATAAAACAACAAATAAATAAACTCACAGTACACATCAAAAACCTAGAAAAGGAAGAGCAAAACAATAGCAAATGTAGTAGAAGACAAGAAATAATTAAAATTAGAGCAGAAATCAACGAAACTGAAACAAAAAAAAAACATTGAAAAAATTGATAAAACTAAAAGTTGATTCTTTGAAAAAATAAATAAGATTTACAGGCCCTTAGCCATGCTAAGGATGAGAAGAAGAGAGGGAACTCAAATTACTAACATACGGAATGAAAAAGGCAATATCACAACAGACAGTACACAAATACAGAAGATAATTAGAAAGTATTTTGAAATCCTATATTCCAATAAAATAGAAGATAGTTATAATATCGATAAATTTCTTAAGTCATACGATCTGCCCATATTCAGTCAGGAAGACACACACAATTTTAACAGACCAAAAGCAAAGAAAGAAATGGAAGAAGCCATCAAAAGACTACCAATCAAAAAAAGCCCTGTACCTGATGGGTATACAGCGGAGTTCAACAAAACCTTCGAAGAAGAATTAATACCAATACTATTCAAGCTATATCAAGAAATGGAATAATAAGGAGCTCTTCCAAATTCATTCTCGGAGTCCAAAATCACCCTGATCCCAAAACCAGACAAAGACACTTCAAAAAAGAAAACTACAGACCAATATCTCTAATGAAGTTGGATGCAAAAATTCTCAATAAAATCCGTGTGAATTGAATACAAAAACATATCAAAATAGTTGTGCACCATGATCAAGTAGGATTCATCCCTGGAATGCAAGGCTGGTTCAATATACGGAAATCAATAAATGCTATTCACCACATCAATAGACTTAAGGACAAGAACCATATGATCATCTCGATAGATGTAGTAAAACATTCAACAAAGTTCAGCATCCCTTTATGTTCAAAACACTAGAAAAACTAGGGATAACAGGAACTTACCTCAACATTGTAAAAGCTATATATGCTAAACCTCAGGCTAGGATCATCCTAAATGGAGAAAACTGAAGGCATTCCCTCTGAAATCTGGAAGAAAACAGGGATGCCCTCTATCACCACTTCTATTCAATTTAGTTCTTGAAATACTAGCCAGAGCAATTAGACAGACAAAAGAAATTAAAGGCATAAAAATAGGAAAAGAAGAACTTGAATTATCGCTATTTGTGGATGACATGGTAATATATTTAACAGACCCAAAAGGGTCTACAAAGAAACTGCTAGAGTTAATAAATGAAGGATATAAAAGCAACACGCATAAATCAAAGGCATTCCTGTATATCAGCAACAAAATTTCTGAAATGGAAATGAGGAAAACCACTCCATTCAAAATATCCTCAAAGAAAATAAGATACTTGGAAATCAACCTAACAAAAGAGGTGAAAACCACAAAACCCTAAAGAGAGAGATAGAAAAAGATCTTAGAAGATGGAAAAATGTACCCTGTTCATGGATAGGCAGAACTAAATTCATCAAAATGGCGAAATTACCCAAAGTTCTCTACAGGTTTAAAGCAATGCCAATCAAAATCCCAACGGCATTTCTTGTAGAAATGATAAAGCAATCATGAAATTCATATGGAAAAACAAAAGACACAGAATAGCAAAAGGAATTCTAAGCAGGAAGTGTGAATCGGGAGGTATAGCGATACTAGAGTTCAAACTTTACTACAAAGCAAGAGTAACAAAAACAGTGTGGTACTGGTACCAAAACAGGCAGGTGGACCAATGGTATAGAATAGAGGACAGAGAAACCAATCCTCAAAATTACAACTTTCTTGTATTTGATAAAGTGGCTATAAACATGCAATGGATGAAGGATAGCATCTTCAACAAATGGTGCAGGGAAAATTAGAAATCTATGTGCAACAAAATGAAACTGAATCCCGTTCTCTCACCATGCACAAAAGTTAACTCAAAATAGATCAAGGAGCTAGATATCAAATCAGAGACACTGCGTCTCATAGAAGAAAAAGTTGGCTATGATCTATATACTGTGGGGTCGGGCTCCAAATTCTTTAATAAGACATCAATAGCCCAAGAGTTAATAACAAGAATAAACAAATGGGACTTACTTAAACTAAAAAGTTTTTTCTCAAGAAGAGAAACAATAAGAGAGGTAAATAGAGAGCCTACATCCTGGGAACAAATTTTTACCCCTCACACTTCAGATAGAGCCCTAATATCCAAAATATACAAAGAACTCAAAATATTAAACAATAAGATAACAAATAACCCAATCAACAAATGGGCCAAGGACCTAAACAGACACTTCACAGAGGAGGACATAAAATCAATCAACAAGTACATGAAAAAATGCTCACCATCTCTAGCAGTCTGAGAAATGCAAATCAAAACCACCCTAAGATACCATCTGACTCCAGTAAGATCAGCAGCCATTATGAAGTTAAACAACAATAAGTGTTGGCGAGGATTTGGGGAAAAGGATACACTTGTACACTGCTGGTGGGACTGCAAATTGGTGAGGCCAATTTTGAAAGAAGTATGGATATTCCTGGAAAAGCTGGAAATGGATCCACCATTTGACCCAGCTATCACCCTTCTTGGAATGTTCTCTGAGGATCTTAAAAGAGCGTACTATAGGGATACTGCCACATCAATGATCATAGCAGCACAATTCACAATAGCTAGACTGTGGAACCAACTTAGATGCCCTTCAATAGATTAATAGATAAAAAAATGTTGCATCTATACACAATGTAGTATTACACAGCACAAAAAATGACAAAATCATAGAATTTGCAGGAAAATGGATGGCATTAGAGCATATTATGTTAAGCGAAGCTAACCAATCCTTAAAAAACAAATGCCAAATGTCTTCTCTGTTATAAAGAGAGCAAATAAGAACAGAACAGGGAGGAAGAGCATGAGGAAAAGATTAACATTAAACAAAGACGAATGGGGGGAGAGAAAGGGAGAGAGAAGGGAAAGCTTATGAAAATTGTAGGAAACTCTCAATGTTACACAAAATTGCATATAAGATGTTGTGAGGGGAAGTGAGGGGGAAACAATGGAGAGAATTGAACAATAGCAGATGAGGTAGAGAGGGAAGATGGGAGGGGAGGAGAGGGTGGATAGTAGGGGATAGGAAAGGTAGCAGAATACAACAGTCACTAATATGCCATTATGTAAAAATGTGAATGTGTAACCGATGTGATTCTACAATTCGTATTTGGGGAAAAAATGGGAGTTCATAACCCAATTGAGTCAAATGTATGAAAGATGATATATCTTGAGCTTTGTAATGTTTCGAACAACCAATAAAAATAAATAAATAAATAAAGGTTTAAAATTTAGTGGGAAGAAATCAGCTAAAAATGGGTTCAGATGTATTCATTTTGCTATACAGAAACTTTGTTTTGTGAATATCACAAATTTATTTTACCAGAAAATGCACATAAATTGAGATTAAAGGATAATTCACCTAACTTCATGAAAAATTCATAGCATTTTCTACACTTTTCATATTTCATTTTTTTCATGAATATTTTGTCATGGACAAGGTCTAGTCTTAGGCTATTCTTCCAGAATACTACCTGATCTGACAAGTTCGTACAATGTGTTGGATTGTTCTTTTCATCTTTTATTTAATAGTTTCTAGCTGATAATGTGTATTTTTTCTTATCTTTATTTGGACATACAAACCTAACTATGTCTTTGCATTTTATGTTTTACTGGGGAAGAGACTCATCAAAAGCTCTTTGTTATATGTATCAACAATCAAACATCTAGAGCATGCAATTATTCTTAATTTTGCATGAAAATAAATTTGTACCATTTTTCTTATAAAGATGTAGTATTATTAATAATGTCCCTACTGTAATAAGTAACTACTTACAAGAAGAATTAAACAATTGACTTTATATCAATTATGAACATGAAAAGTACTAAAATAAGTATTTGGCAATTAATACACAATTGATAGAAATTGAAATCACAAGAAAGCCATTTAAAATGTCAGTGCATATGGTCCTTAAATAATAGGTTGTTCAAATAAAATTTCTCTAATTCATAAGAGTTAATATGCGACATTACCACTTAATGTGATATAAAACTTTAAATTATCAGTATTGATAAATAAGAATGATACCTGTTTACTTAAATATGTTTATTTGATTTTCACTGTAAGATGTTAATTATGGAAGAATTGAGAATTAAGAAAGACTTGGTCTATATTATTTCTAACAGGAAAATCAAAGTACTTTTAAATATATATGTATATATATAATATATGTAATGTATATGCATGAATATAGATACATATGTATAATAAATGTATTGTAATATATCTCTCAGGTCATTATAATTTTTAAATTTTCTCAAGAAAATGAATGACTATAAAAAACAGTCTTAAATTTAAATTTCATAGCATACTACTGTTTGTAATGACATGAGAGAAAAATAGATATGGAGGGGAAACCAAAAAGGAAGGGAGAGAAGGGGGAAAATGAGGAAGAAAGTGAGTAAAGAAGAGGGACATGAGTGTATGATGTTAAGATAGAAGTGGAGGGGCTGGGTTTGTGGCTCAGAGGTAACATGCTTTTCTAGAATGTGTGAGGCACATGGTTCTATTCTCAGCACCACATACAAATAAACAAAATGAAGGTCAATCAACAACTGAAAAAATAAAAAAAGAAAAAAGAAGAAATATTACGAAAATTCCAAGCTTTGATGAATGTTAAATAAAAAAAATATGTTACATAGCCTTATGTAATTTCTAGACTATCCAAAATAGTCACTAAATGTTAGATTATTAGTGCTATAACTAAAAATCCATTGATCTTTCCTCTACATTCTGTGGCATACTAGTGCTAAAATAAATTGTATTATTAATTCCCCCCCAAATCCTAATATTTCTACAGTAACTGACCCAGTTGAACATCAATGCAAGTAGAGTCTATGAGACATGATGTGTATTTTGACGTTCATTTTTATTCAACACTGGTACATTACTATCTTCAGTTTATGCACATCATAGCATATATGTTTCATCAAAATTTCTCAAATTTATAGGCATTTGTTTCACTTTCAATCACTTCCTGCTTGAGAACACATGTATTCCTCCATGTTTCATAACTGCTCTTTTCATGAGACTTCTTCCCAAAAACATTATTTTCGATTTCCATTATCACATTTGAAGCAAAACGCACAAACCCGTCACAATAAACCATAACACTAATATTACCATTAGATGTATAACTGGTTGGAATGAATGGTTGTATATCGATATAAGATTTCTTACTTAGTTTCAGATATCAATTCAATCCATTATTTAAAGTGGAACCAGTTATATTATTTATTCACAGTACAGTCTATTCACGAATTATCTCTATATTCATAGACACAGGTACACCTCTTTGTATCCCCAATACTAATTTATACGTCCTCAAAATATAGCTCCCAGAAATGGTGGAAGAAATACCCATGTCACCTGATCTCCATATACATTTTATCACAGTAATATTCTGGACACAAAAAGCAAAGGTCACACTTACGATTGTACAAAACCTAAATGGAAAGTGAACATGGATTACTAAAAACATCCATGTCCAGGTTGCCTAATGCTCTCAAATGAAAATCCTATTGGTGACTACATATTTGTTTCTTCCAAAGATTATATATTCAAACTCAAACATGTTGAAAATGTCTAATCCTGTCACTCACTTTATACTTTGCCTGATTTTGTAATGTCTCTATTGATATCTGCTTTCCTACATATTTTCCCCAGTTAATCATTGTGACTTCCTCATCACATGTGCTGATATTTACATTCACTCTCTTAGCGATACCCTACTTCTAAAGAACTTTTGTTCCAAATCCTACACTCATTCTTCTTCCTAAACCTACCGACTATCTTCCTAATCCTACCGACTATCACTTTTTGACTGGATGTTCTCTTCTACATTCAATCATCCAAGGTGAAAGGTCCTATGCCATTGTATATTGATTTATCTGAAACATCTGTGCAGAATGTAATTCAACGCTAAGTATCCCAATCAAGGGACAAATGAAGTTCTGGGCTTCAAATCTTACTTAGATTTCTGTTTTCGTACATATATTTCACCTCTATATTTTTATAAATATCACAGGTTCCCAATACCATTATTCATCCAGCAGAATGGTTCCTAACCCATATCGAACATGTTAATAACACTAATCATACACTGTTCCCTCAATCTAACTTTACTGAGGAGCAGCGACAGTGTTGGTCTTACAATACAGTAATGTATGGGATCTTCCACCTGCTGAGAATATCAAAGGTACATGCAGAAATGATCTCTGGAGAAGATGTAGGCAGCTATGAAGGACCTGAGAGAGCAAAAGACATCTCCATGGCAAAGAACCTGGTAGGATGAAGGAATGTGTCTGAATCAGCCTCACTCTTCTTAATGTAGAGTAGACCAAACCAGGCCTGTGTGGAAAGCTCTTCCCAGGTGCGTATGGTTGATATACCATTCTAACATATGAAAGTGTCACAGGAAGTAGGGGCAGCCTCCATCTCATGGGACCGTTGGAAGCAACTTTTAGGACAAAGTGCTTGCCAAGGCAGTTACCTCATTCAGTTCCTGAAAGAAGTGACCACACCTCACTTCCTTGATGATGAAAGTCTCTGAACTTGGGATCCAGGAAGCCAGGCACCCAGAGCCATTACCAATCCCAGTCCCAGTGGTCTCACTTGTTTGAATTTACCAAAGACAGAGTCAGTCTTTCTTCTTACCTGTTAAGGTCTGTAAACAAGTCAGATTGGCACCTGTTATTTTGCCAGAGAAATGTTAGAGTCTGTAAAAAAGTCTGGATGGCGCCTGGCAAAATGCAAGAGGGAGTGGTTTGTGAAGTAACAAAAGCGAGCCATTAAGTGTGGAGATTCCTTATTGTTTGACTGCTGTATCTATTTCATGCTAATTAGATAGGCTGTGTAAAATGTATAAATACCGCTCTTATTCAACAATAATCGGCTTCCACTCCTGCTGCATCAGTCTACCCAAGTTGTTCGTCACCCCCCCGGTTATTTTGCCCAGCCAGCCGGGCTGCGGCACTTACCTACTGATGTGAGGATGGCCAAATGCCAGGGAAGCTCTGAAGATAATTCTTTCCTGATAAAGCAGGTATTGGCTCACCACTGACTCCTGACTACTTTACAGAGTTAGCAAAGGAAAGCAGATTTGAGACAGGACAAGCAATTTTGGGGAACATAGTATGGCCCACCAGTCAGAGGACACTCTGGATAGTCACAGACCAACTTGGAGGAAAGAGTTGCCTTTGTGGGTGTGGTTGTGGGTTTGTGTATTCCACTGTGTCTGTGGTTATAGACATTAGAAAAGAGAATGCATCAATGGAATTGTTCTGTCTAGTAGAAAGCTTCTCAGCATTCATCCTGCCAAATTTATGAATGGACTACGGCTTTCCTTATGAATGGGCAACACCTGCTATCTTCCTAAGTTCCTGTTTTCTTCCTGAATTCTGGCCACTCTCAAGAATAGGCTCATGGTTTTGTGTAAAAGATATGTACCACCTCCAAACTCTATAACATGGCCTTGTACTGGATAGCTGAAGGGAATGGAGAGGAACTCAGAAAACTCAGATATCAGTGTGACCAGTAAAGTGTCAGTGGAGAAACACTGATTTGGGCCTTTTGTTTACCTATTGTTCCGTTGCCCTGAATGTCGGGAAGGTCTTTGCCTCAGTCCACCCCTTTGTGAAACCTGAAGAAAACAGTTTTCTAATGGAAAATTATGAGCATCACCTGTGGCTCTTTGCTTAATTGCCGTGGAAAGGGATGTGTCTGAATCAGCCTCTTGGCCCTGTGTGAGGCTGTGACTTAGATTCTCACCACCTGATGAATCCAAGGAAAGATCTCATGTGTGCATCCAAAACCAAAATGGAAAAAGAGCAGTCTTGTGGATGAAGTCTCTCGCCTTCCTCTGTAAGGTTCCTGACTTCCATCAAGTGAGAATAGGTATCTTTGGTTCAAAAAGTTTTTCAAAGCCCTGCAGAGGCAAGCCCATAGGTGCTTGGATTTTCTCATAACTCCAATTCACATAAAGAATCTAAACCCCACAGACATAAGGCTCAAATTGGAGAAGCAGAGCAGTATTAATGGCAGGCCTAATTGATCACTCCTTGTTCACAGATAGGTTGTCAAGCCACCCTGACATTAGACAAATGAGGGTAGGGAGCATATTTTGGATACTGTCTTCAGCTGCACCCCTCATGGAAACTTCCAGCCAGAGGTTATGATGAGTGTCTATGTGGAAGTAGTTGAGAGCCATGTGGGAGTGTTTTGGTTTTAATTGTGGTCATTTGTTTGGCTGATGGAAGAGATGACTGGGTCCACCTTGGCTTGAACTCTGGTGTGAGTCTTCTTAGAGACTGAGTTCTGTAAATGACTGCAGAGATGTATTGCCATGAATTGTGTTGGGATTTTTGGAGGCCACGCATGGTAGTGGCCTTTGGAAACTGAGATCTAGGCCCGGGGGGCTTCCCACAGAGCACTGGGAATGTGAGCCAGAATATCACATGATTTTATTCTGAAAGACTTGACAGCCATAGTTGAGAGTAAAAACACACATGGACCTCACATTGTAGACCTCAATGGGCCTGGGTTCATTTGATCTTTTGGCCACTCTTTGGGAAGTCTTGCCTGTGAGAGTTCTCCAGATCTTTCATTGAAATGGGCTTTCTCACCTTTTAATGTTTCCAGAATGAATTAAATCCCACAGTGCCTCCAACCTCATCCTTGAAAAATGGCTAGATAAACATCGTAAAAATTTGAAATTCCCATCACCAGGTGACACTGGATACACTTTGGATTTCCTGTTGCTCATCATGAGTGTACCAGACAGTGCCTTGATTGACTGGGTTTCATGAAAATGGTGTAGAACAATGATGCAAATAAGTTAAAGTCTGCTGAGTAGTGGGCCTAGAGCAGTGTTTTGCAGGTCTGTGATAAAACTTCTGTGGTGGGGTCATGTGGATCTGCCAAAAGGCTTGTAACTGACATGGTGCAGCCAGCAGACCCTTGTATGTAAAGGCATCTTGTTGAATGGAGAGGTTTCAGGGCAATGTTCAGAATCAGGTTGCTATGGTCAAGGGGGCAAGCTATGTGGGATAGAAGCCTGGTTGGTGCATTCTCCTGCAGACCCTGACGCACAACACGTGACAGATTTCCCTCCAGGACTGTGACCCCGTTGAATTCCTTGTAATTCCTGAAGCCAATACCAAACTCCCAGTGCAGCAGCAAGGACACCATGAAAAGTGGAGGATGACCAAATGGCTTCACAGTCCACACGGGGCCACACTTAGCCTTCAGTGGCAAGAGTTTACTTACAAAGAGAGAATTTAGCCTTGCTGCCTCACGTTCTTTGGAAAATAAGAAACCATGTTCTGCAGGTCACATAGATGGAGACCCAGCTTTGGTGGTCTCACTAGAAAGGAAGCCATAGGTCCTGACTACAACATATACTTCAAGTGGCCAACCTCAGAGGCAGGTTCTCCAGAAGTCTTTAGGCTGGCAGATCTCCATATTTGTGCAGTATTTACCCTGTCCCTTACTTTTGGAAACTCCTCTACCACCTCCAATATTGTGAACTCGTAACCATGTCCCATTCCTGATATGTATTCACAGATCTTCTAAATCTTCTTCTTTTATTTTGTCTTACTTGGGGCAAAGATAGTGTCAAGGTATTGTTGTGAATGAGAGTAGGAAGATTTTGTGTAGCACATATTTGCATACACATTTGATTCATTTTCCTATTTTACATTCAAAATACTGAATCCCTGACACTAACCCATACCCTACTAGACTCTGACTACTAACCCTAATATGGTGGAGAGAAATAATGCAAACAGAAGTGAAATACAAACAGTTCAGAGGAGGCATGGTGTATAGTTGGATTTGCCTTTTGCATGATAAAGTGTAGGTGTTATAAATCTAGTCAATTTTTAATTAAAATAGTTCACCATGGGTTTTTGTAGTTAACAAATACGTGAATTCCTGTCTCCCTTTCTCTGTAGCCTATTCAGCACATGTATTTTTATTTGCCCTTTCTCTGTAGCCTATTCAGCACATGTATTTTTATATGCACATATAGAATCCTACCTGGTATCACACGTACATTTTTGTGACTTGGCTGACTTGGAGATACAAATTGTGAGAAAAGATCACTCCTCCTAAAAGCAGTTGGAACTGAAAATTCAACCTATGTGTGAGCTTCCTAGGAGAACAACATTGTACATAAATCCATGCTCAGTAAAATAAATTATTTTGCATCTGTGGATGTTATATATTTCATGATGAATATTGATTGGCTTATATATTGGTACTTTTTAATATCTCTGTGTGTGTTTTGGGTGTGTGTTTATATATATATATATATATATATATATATATATATATATATATATATACACTCTCAAGATTTTTCAAAATATGAAATATATGTGTCTTATATACACTACTGAAATTCATTCATGTTCATGTATGTGGATTTATAATAAAAATTTCACAAGATTATTCTCAGAAGTATTCATTTACCTGAACTACATATTTGTTTTCTAGTACTTAAAACTAACTTCAGTGAATGTGCATACAAATACTAATATTTCTACAGTAATTGACCCAGTTTAACATCAATGCAATTAGATTCCTATGGGACATGGTGTGTATTTTGATGTTCATTTTTATTCAACATTGGTTCGTTAATATTTCTTCAGTTCATGCACATCATAGGATATATATTTCATCCACAAATTCACATTTATAGGCATTTGTTTCTCTTTCAATCACTTACTGCTTCAGAACACATGTATTCCTCCAGGTTTCTTGACTGGTCTTTTAATGATACTTCTTTCCAAACACATTATTTTCGATTTCCATAATCACTTTTGAAGCAAATCTCACACAATCTTTATAATAAAACATAAAGCAATTATACAATTAGATGTGTAACTGGTTGAAATGAATGATTGTATATCAATATAAGTTTTTGTGTATATTTTCACATATCAATTCAATCCATTATTTAAAGTGGAAACAGTTATATTATTTATTCACAGTATTGTCAATTCATGCATTAATTCTATATTCATAGACACAGAGTACAAATCTTTGTACCGCTAATAATAATTTATACATCTTTAAAATATTGCTCTCAGAAATGGTATAAGAAATACTTATGTCACCCAATCTACATATACATTTTATCACAGTAATATTCGGGACCCAAAATGCAAAGGTCAAACATATGATTGTTCCAAAGCCTAAATTGAAAGTGAGCATGGATTACTAAAAACATCCATGTACATGTTGCCTAATGTTCTCAAATGTCAATCCTATTTGTGACAACATATTTTTTTCTTCCTTAGATTATATATTCAAACTCAACCCTGTTGAAAATATCTAATCCTATCACTCACTTTATACTTTTCCTGATTTCTTAATGTCTCTATTGATATCTGCTTACCGACATATTTTCCCCAGTTCATCATTGTGACTGACTCTTCACATGTGCTCACATTTAAATTCACTCTCTATCCGAAACCCTATTGCTGGAGAACTTTTGTCCAAAACCTATACTCACTCTTCTTTCTGAAACTGAATACCTTTCTAATAATTTCAACTATCCCTTTTTGACTAGAAGTTCTCTTCAACATACCATCATCCAACGTACAAGGTCCTATGCCATTGTACTGAATTTATCTGAGACATCTCTGCAGAAAATAATTCAAATCTAAGTATCCCAATCAAGGGCCCAATGCCCTTCTGGGCTTCAAATCTTACCTACATTTCTGTTTTCATATAATATTTCACCTATATTTTCTTGTAAATATTGCAGCTTCCCAATCATTCCTGCAGAATGATTCCTAACTCATATCGAACATGTTATTAATCCTAATCATACACTGTTCCCTCAATCTAACTTTACAGAAGATTAGAGACAGAGTTGGTCTTTCAATATAGGAATGTAGCAGATCTTCCACATGCTAAGATCCTCAAAGGTCCATACAGAAATCATCCCTGGAGAAGATGTATGCAGCTATGAAGGACCTGAGAGAGAAAAAGTCATCTCCATGTAATGGCTCACCGCTGGCTCCTAATAACTTCACAGAGTTGGCCAAGGAGACCAGATCTGAGACAGGACAGGCCATTTCTGGGAACATAGTATGGCCCACCAGTAAGAGGACACTCCGGATAGTCATAGACCTACTTGGGGGAAGGAGGTGCCTTTGTGGGTTGGGTGTGAGTTTGTGGTCTTGTCTCATTTTCTGAGAATAGGTAGGAAAGGCAGTATGTTCATTTTGGAGTGGATGGTTTCTAGAAAGTCGTTTGACAAGGAGTGTGTTTCTATGTCTGGGTATCCCACTGTGTTCGTGGATGAAGACATTAGAAAGAGCATGCATCAATGGATGTGTTCTGTCTAGTTGAAAGCTTCCCAGCATTCATCCTTCCCAATTTATAGATGGACTTGGCTTGCCTTCTGGATGGGAAACACCTACTGTCTTCCTAAGTTCCTGTTTTCTGCCTGAATTCTGGCCACTAACCATAATAGGCTCATGGTTATGTGTCCAAGATATGTACCACCTCCAAGCTCTGGGACATGGCCATGTACAGGATAGCTGAAGGGAATTGGAGCATCTCAGAAAACTCAGATATCAATGTGACCAGTAAAGTCTCTGTGGAGAAACCCTGCTTTGGGCCTTTTGCATACCTATTCTTCTGTTGCACTGAATAACAGGAAGGTCTTTGATTAGGCCACGCCTTTGTGAAGCCTGAAGAAAACAGTTTTCAAATGGAAATGAATGGGCATCACCTGGGGCTCTTTGCTGAATTGTTTGGAAAGGGATGTGTCTGAATTGGCCACTTGGCCCTGTGTGAGGCTGTGGCTTAGATACTCAGCACCTAATGGACCTAAAGAAAGATCCCATGTGTGCACCCAAATCCAAAATGTCCAAAAAGCATTTATTGTGGACTACGTCTCTCACCTTCCTCTGTAAGGTTCCTGATCTCCATGAAGTGAGAATAGGGATCCTTTGCATCAAATGAGTACTTCAAAGCCTTGCAGAGTCTAGCCCACTGGTGCTTGTGATTACTCATGACTCCAGTTCACATAAAGAATCTAAATCCCACAGTCAGTAAGCCTCAAATTGGAATTGTGGAGCAGTATTAAAGGCAGGGCTCTATGATCATTCCGTGTTCAAAGGAAGGGTGTCCAGGCAACCCTGACTTGTGACAAATGAGGTGCGAGGGTGCTTATTTTGAACACTGTGTTGGTCTCTGCCCCTCATGAAAACCTCAAGCCAGAGGTTATTATTAATGTCTATATGGAAGAAGATGAGTGCCATGTGGGAGTCTTTTGTTTTTAATTGTGGTCATTTGTGTGGCGGTTGGAAGAGATGTCTGGTTCCACCTGGGCTTGAACTCTGGTGTGATTCCCCTTAGAGACTGAGTTGTGGAACTGTCCTCAGAGAAGTATTGCCATGAATTGTGTTGAGATTTTAGGAGGCCACACATGAGATTCGCCCTTGGAAACTGAGATCTAGACCCAGGGTGGCTTTCCACAGAGCATAAGTAATCTCAGCCAGGATATCACACGATTTTATTGTTAAAGATTTGGCACCCATAGTTGAGAGTCAATACACACATGGAGCTAACATTGTAGACCTCAATGAGCCTGGCTTCATGTGACCTTTTGGCCACACTTTGGGAAGCTTTGCCTGTGATAGTTCTCCATTTCTTTCGTTCAAATGAGTTTCCTCGCCATTTAATGGTTCCTGAATGATTGGAAACCCACAGTGCCTCCAACTTCATCCTTAAAAAATAGCTAGATAAATACCACCAAATTTTTGAAATTCCCTTGACCAAGTGGCACTGGAGAAACTTTGGATTCCTGTTGCTGATTATGAGTATACCAGACAGTGCCTTGATTGACTTGGTTTCACGAAAATGCTGTAGAACAGAGATGCCAGTAATTTGGAGCCTGCTGAGTAGTTGGCCTAGAGCAGTGGTGGGGAGGTGTCTGAAATAACATCTGTGGTGAGGCCATGTTTATCTGCCATTGGCTTCCAAATGGCTTGTGACTGACATTTTGCATCCAGCAGACCCTTGTATGTAAAAGCATCTTGTTATATGGAGAGGTTTCAGGACAATATTCAGAATCAGGTTGCTATGGTCAATGGGGCAAGCTCTGTGGGAAAGAAGCTTGCTTGGTGCATTCTCCTGCAGACCCTGACCCACCACATGTGACAGAATTCCCTCCAGCACTTTGTCCCAGTGGAACTCCTTGTATTTCAAGAAACAGATACCAAACTCTCAGTGCAGCAGCAAGAAACACCACAAAAAGTGGAGGATGAAAAAAATGGCTTTACAGTAAAGACGAGGAGACACTTAGCATGCAGTGGCTACAGTTTACCTACAAAGAAAAAATTCAGCACTGCTGCCTCATGTTCATTGGGAAATAAGAAACAATGTCCTCCAGGTCACATAGATGCAGACCCAGTTATGATGGTCTAACTAGAACGGAAGCTAAATCTCCTGACAGCAACATATATTTCAAGTGCCCAAACTCAGAGGCAGTTTCTCAAAAGTCTTTAGGCCAGCAGAGCTCCATGTTTGTGGAGTGTTTACCTTGTCCCTTACTTTTGGAAACTCCTATACCACCTCCAAGTATATGAACTCCTGAGCATATTCCATTCCAGATATCTATTCACAGATTTTTGTAAATCATGTCCTCTAATTGTGTCTTACTTTAAGCGAAGATGATGTCAAGGCATTGTTCTGGATGAGAGTGGGAACATTTTTTTGTATCACATATTTGCATAAATATTGAATTTATTTTCCTATTTTCAATTCGAAATACTGAATCCCTGACACTAACCCAAAACCTACTAGACTCTGACTACTAATCCTAATATGATGGAGTAAAATAACCGACACAGAATAGAAATACAACCAGTTCAGAGGAGGCATGGTGTATAGTTGTACTTTCCTTTTGCATGATAAAGGGTTGGTGTTATAAATCTTGTCAATTTGTAGTTAAAATAGTTCTCTATGTGTTTTTAAAGTTAACAAATATGTGAATTCCTGTCTCCCTTTCTCTGTAGCTGATTCAGCACATGCATTTTTATATGCACATATAGAATACTACATGGTATCACACGTACATATTTGTGAGGTAACTGACTTTGCAAATACAAATTGTTAGAAGAAAACACTTCTTCTAAATGCTGTTGGAACTGAAAATTCAACCTATGGGTGAGCTTCCTAGTTGAACAACATAAATCCATATTTAGTAAAATCAATATTTTTGGATCTGTGGATGATATATATTTCATGGTGAATTTCGATTGCCATACATAATGCTACTTTGTAATGTCTGTATTTAGGTGTGTGTGTGTGTGTGTGTGTGTGTGTGTGTGTGTGTGTGTGTGTATTCACTCTGCTGATTATTCAAAATATAAAATATATGTGTCTTATTATACACTAACTAAATTCATTCATATTCATGTATTTGGATTTATAATCAACGTTTGAGAAGATTATTCTCAGAAATATTTTTCCACCTGAAATACGTGTTTGTTTCCTAGTACTGAAAACTAACTTCAGGGGATCATATTATGGCAGCGAGGGGAGTTCATTACCCACCTGTACCGCGTCACTTTGCAGGAGAAGGACGAGTTAGAACGGCTAAAATCTATCTTATTAGAAATTTCCAGGAAAATTGGTGTGCTCCAAAACCTACAGGAAGGATTTCCATTGCACAAGGACCAGCTACGGGGACTCAAACACCAGCAATTTGTCCTCACGGAGGGTCACGCTGCTTATTTAGCAAATCGCCCCACGGCTAGTGTCTGCAATGCGCGCTGGGAAACGACGAGAGAGCAACACAAAGATACAGTCTGTGGATTATGCGGGCTCCTGCCATCTGGGCAATCACTGTGCTCAGTGCTGAATTCTGGGTTTGAAATGGGGGAAGGAAGCGGTCCAATTTGGTTTTCCACACCGGTGAGACCACAGAGAAAGATAGCGGTCACCATCTTGGAGAGCTGATGTCACCATCCCTGTTTTCGACTGATCACAGCTCATTCAGACACAGAATAGGTAATTTCAGGCTGCCATTCGCCTTCATCTTGCAGACAAATTACTCACGGTCAGTGCTAAAGAACCCATGAAAATTGCTTCTTGGATCGTTCTCCTATCAGAACATACACCGAGCCCGGAGCGGCTGAATTCCGGGTCCCGGAACTGCTCTGGCCCAGGGCTAAAGAACCTGCGGAAACTGTTTCTTGGTCTGGGTCCTGCTGAATACTGTAGAGGTAAATGCCAACTGAGCCTTCATAGACAGTGGCAACAGGATTGAGACGGGGCTTGTGAGGGTTGGTCAAGACTCACCCGTTGCTTTGGTCACCCGACAAAGGGAATGAAATGCTGCCATTTACATGGGATACCAACATGGCAGACATCTGATGTGATCACAAAGCGGTGGAGGAGATAACTTCATCGATACCAGCGGCGAGAGAAATAGTTGGTCTCCTGGTAAAGAAAGTGAGTCACAAACATCTGAGTCTCTCTCATTTTGTCATCAAGCCAGAGGTGCAGAGCAGAGCTGCCGCCTGTGCCTGGAACAGGCCCAGCGACCCACCGGCGTGGTAGTCACGTCACCCCAATTGGAGTAGGGGCAGAGCAGAGCCGACACCCATGCCTGCAAGGTAGGCAGACGTATGACCGACCGGCAGAACAGGCCTAGCGGCCGGTCAGCATGGTAGACAGATCACCCCAATTGGAGGAGCAGCACAGCCGCCAACCGCACCTGCAATGGAAACTTTTCCACTATACAAGAGCAATATAAATATACAGGGGGAAAATTACAAAAACACAACAGTTTCACCAAGCAGAAAGAAACGCAAGCTGTATGAAAAGACAAGGAAAGAAAGGACCACAAGCAATGCAGGTCAACTCAACTTTAGAAGAGGTAACAGATGCAGCATATGGAATGTCAGATAAAGAATTCAGGATATACATGCTTCAGGTGATCTGGAATCTCAAGGAAGACATTAGACAGCAAAAATCAGACAATGAAAGATCACTTCGACAATGAATTACATAAAAAAATCCAAGTAGCAAAGATCAACTATACAGGGAGATAGAGGTTATAAAAAACAAACGAACTGAAATCTTAGAAATGCAGGAAGTAATGAACCATCTTAAAAACTCAATTGAGAATACTACCATCAGAGCAGAATACTTAGAAGATAGAACATCAGACAATGAAGACAAAGTATTTCAACTCAAAAAGAACATAGGCAGCTCAGCAAGACTGTTAAGAAACCATGAGCAAAACTGCAAGAAATATGGGATAACATAAAGAGAATAAACATAAGACTCATTGAGATACAGGAAAGTATAGAGGTCCAAACCAAAGGAGTGAGCAATCTATTCAATGAAATAATAGGAGAAAAATTCCTAGACTTGAAGAATGAGACAAAATCCCAAATCCTAAAAGTCTACAGGACGCCGAACGTGCAAAATCATAAGAGATCCACACCTAGACACATTGTAATGAAGATACCCTACATACAGAATAAGGTGAGAATTTTAAAAGCTACAAGAGAAAGGAAGCAGATTATAGTTAGTGGTAAACCAACCAGTATAACAGCTGATCTTTCAACACAGACTCTGAAAGCTAGAAGATCCTTTAATAACATATTTCAAACACTGAAAGAAAATGGGTTCCAACCAATTATCATGTATCCAGCGAAATTAAGCTTCAGATGGAAGATGAAATTAAAACCTTCCACGATAAACAAAAGTGAAAAGAATTTGCAGCTAGAAAACCATCTCTTCAAAACATCCTCGGCAAAACATTACAGGAAGTGGAAATGGAAAATACCAATGAAAACCAACAGTGGGAGGTAGGACATTAAAGGGGGGAAAATAATCAAAGAGGAAAACAAACTAATTTTAGTAACATAAATAAACAAATATGGCTGGAAGAACAACCCATATCTCAATAATAACCAAAAATCTTAATGGCTTAAACTCACCAATTAAGAGACACAGGCTAGTAGAATGGATCACAAAACAAGAACCAACAAAATGCTGCCTACAGGAGACGCATTTTATAGGAAAAGACATACATAGACTGAGGGTGATACTTGGAAAAATCATATCACTCTTATGAACTTCGGAAACAAGCAGGAGTGTCCATACTCATATCAAATAAAATAGATTTCAAGCCAAAGTTAATCAAAAGGGATAAAGAAGGACACTACATACTACTCAAGGGAACCATATGCCAACAAGACATAACAATCATAAATATATATGCCACAAACAATGGTGCAGCTTTGTTCATCAAACAAACTCTTCTCAATTTCAAGAGTCTAATAGACCACAATACAGTAATCATGGGAGACATGAACACACCTCTCTCACCACTGGACAGATCTTCCAAACAAAAGTTGAATAAGGAAACCATAGAACTCAATAACACAATTAATAACCTAGACTTAATTGACATATATACAATATACAACCCATCATCAAGAAGTTACACTTTTTTCTCAGCAGAACATGGATCCTTTTCAAAAATACATCATATATTATGTCACAGGGCAATTCTTAGACAATAAAAAGGAGTAGAGACAATACCATGCATTTTATCTGATCATAATGGAATGAAATTAAAAATCAACGATAAAAAAGGAAGGAAAAATCATTCATCACTTGGAGAATGAACAATAGGTTTCTGAATGATCAATGGGTTATAGAAGACATCAAGGAAGAAATTAAAAAATTCTTAGAGATAAATGAAAACACAGACACAATATATCGGAATCTATGGGACACATTGAAAGCAGTTCCAAGAGGAAAATTCATTGCTTGAGTTCATTCCTTAGAAAAAGAAAAAACCAACAAATAAATGATCTCATACTTCATCTCAAAATCTTAGAAAAACAAGAGCAAACAACAGCAAAAAAAGTAGAAGGCAACAAATAATTAAAATCAGAGAAGAAATTAATGAAATTGAAACAAAAGAAACAATTGAAAAAATTGACAAAACAATACATTGGTTTTTTGAAAAAATAAATATAATCGACAGACCCTTAGCCATGCTAACAAAGAGAAGAAGAAAGAGAACTCAAATTACTAGCATATGAAATGAAAAAGGAAATATAACAAGAGACACTTCAGAAATACAGAAGAAAATCAGAAATTATTTTGAATTAATATACTCCAATAAAATAGAATATAGTGAAGGCATTGATAAATTTCTTAAGTCATATGATGTTCCCAGATTGAGTCAGGAGGATTTAGACAACTTAAACATTCCAATATCAATTGAGGAAATAGAAGAAACCATCAAAATACTACCAACTAAGAAAAGCCCAGGACCGGATGGGTATAGAGCAGAATTATACAAAACCTTTAAAGAAGAACAAAAACCAATACTTTTCAAGGTATTTCAGGAAAAATGCAAAAATCCTCAAAAAAATTCTGGCGAATCAGACACAAAAACATGTATATAAAAAAAATGTGCACCATAATCAAGTAGGATTCATTCCTGGGATGCAAGGCTGGTACAATATACGGAAATCAATAAATGTTATTCATCACATCAATAGACTTAAAAATAAGAACCATATGATCATCTCGAGAGATGCGGAAAAAGCATTTGACAAGGTACAGCATCACTTTACGTTCAAAACTCTAGAAAAACTAGGGATAACAGAATCATAACTCAATATTGTAAAAGCAATCTTTGCTAAGCCTCAGGCTAGCATCATTCTGAATGGAGAACAATTGAAGGCATTCCCCCTAAAATCTGGAGCAAGACAATGATGCCCTCTCTCACCCCTTCTGTTCAACATAGTTATCGAAACACTGGCCAGAGCAATTAGAAAGACTAAAGAAATTAAAGGCATTAAAGTAGGAAAAGAAGAACTCCAATTATCGCTATTTGCAAAAGACATGATTCTATACCTAGCAGACCCAAAAGGGTCTACAAAGAAACTATTAGAGGTAATAAATGAATTCAGCAAAGTGGCAGGATATTAAATCACCACCCATAAATCAAAGGCATTTTTGTATATCAGCGACAAATCCTCTGAAATGGAAATGAGGACAATCACTCCATTCACAATATCATCAAAAAAATAAATAAAATACTTGGGAATCAACCTAACAAAAGAGGTGAAAGACATATACAATGAAAACTACAGAACCCTAAAGAGAGAAATAGAAGAAAATCTTAGAAGATGGAAAAATATACCCTGTTCATGGATAAGCATAACTAACATCATCAAAATGACGATATTACCAAAAGTTCTCTATAGGTTTAATGCAATGCCAATCAAAATCTCAAGGTCATTTCTTGTAGAAATAGATAAAACAATTATGAAATTCATATGGAAAAATAAAAGACCCAGAATAGCAAAAACAGCTCTAAGCAGGAAGTGTGAATCAGGCAGTATACCGATACCAGACCTCAAACTATACTACAGATCAATAGTAACAAAAATAGCATGGTACTGGTGACAAAACAGGCGGGTGGACCAGTGATACAGAATAGAGGACACAGAAACCAATCCACAAAACTACAGCTATCTTATATTTGATAAAGGGACTAAAAGCATGCAATGGAGGAAGGATAGCATCTTCAACAAATGGTGCTGGGAAAACTGGAATTCCATATGTAACAAAATGAAACTGAATCCCCTCCTCTCACCATGCACAAGAGTTAACTCAAAATAGATCTAGGAGGTTGATATCAAATCAGAGACACTGCATCTGGTAGAAGAAAACTTTTGCCACCATCTACATACTGTGGTGTCGGGCTCCAAATTTCTCAATAGGACACCCATAGCACCAGAGTTAATCCCTAGAATCAACAAATGGGACTTACTCAAACTAAATACATTTTTCTCAGCAAAAGAAACAATAAGAGAGGTAAATAGGGAGCCTACATCCTTGGAACAAATCTTTACTCCTCACACTTCAGATAGAGCCCTCATATCCAGAGTATACAAAGAACTCAAAAAAATTAAACAATAAGAAAATGAATAACCCAATCAACAAATGGGCCAATGACCTGAACAGACACTTCTCAGAGGAGGACATACAATCAATCAATAAGTACATGAAAAAATGCTCACCATCTCTAGCAGTCAGAGAAAAGCAAAACAAACCCACCCTAAGATACCATCTCACTGCAGTAAGATCGGCAGCCATTATGAAGTCAAACGCCATCATGTGCTGTTGAGGATGTGGGGAAAAGGGCACACCTGTACATTGCTGGTGGGACTGCAAATTGGTGCAGCCAATTTGGAAAGCAGTATGGAGATTTCTTGGAAAGCTGGGAATGGAACCACCATTTGACCTATTCCCCTTCTCGGTCTATTCCCTAAAGAACTAAAAAGAGCATGCTACAGAGATACTGATAAATCGATGTTCATAGCAGCACAATTCACAATTGCAAGACTGTGGAACCAACCTAGATTCCCTTCATTAGATGAATGGATTAAAAATGTGGCATTTATATAGAATGGCTTGTGACTCACAAGGTGCAGCCAGCAGACCCTTATATGTAAAGGCAAATTTTTATATGGTTTGGTTTCAGGTAAATGTTCAGAATCAGGTTGCTATGGACACGGGGGCAAACTATGAGAGATAGAATATTGGATGGTGCATTCTCCTGCAGAACCTGACCATACACACGTGACAGAACTCCCTCCAGCACTGTGTCCCAGTTGAACTCCTTGTATTTCGTGATGCAAATACCAAACTCCCAGTGCAGCAGCAAGAAACACCACGAAAAGTGGAGGATGACCAAATGGCTTGACAGTTCAAACGGGGAGACACTTAGGTTCCAGTGTCCACACTTTACTTAGGAAGAGAGAATTCAGCACTACGGTCTCATGTTCATTGGAAAATAAGAAACCATGTCCTCCAGGTCACATAGATGCAGACCCATCTTTGATGGTCTCACTACAAAGGAAGCTAAAGCTCCATACAACAAAATATATTTCAAGTGCCCAACCTCAGAGGGACTTTCTCAAGAAGTCTTTAGGCCAGCAGAGCTCCATGTGTGTGGACTGTTTAAACTTTCCCTTACTTTTGGAAACTCCTTTACCACCTCCAATTATTTGAACTACTGAGTATATTTTATTCCACATATGAATTCACAGATTTTCTAACTCTTCTCCTCTAATTGTGTTTTACTAGGGTCGAAGGTAATGACAAGGCATTGTTCTTGATGAGAGTTGGAAGATTTTTGTGTAGCATATGTTTGCGTACACATTGGATTCATTTTCCTATTTTCCATCCAAAATACTGAATCTCTGACACTATCCCATACCCTACTAGACTTTGACGATTAATCCTAATATGGTGAAGAAAAATAACCCAAAGAGAATAGAAATACAAGCAGTTCAGAGGAGGCATGGTGTATACTAGGTCTTGCCTTTTGCATGATAAAGGGTAGGTATTATAAAAATTGTCAATTTTTAATTGAAATAGTTCTACATGTGTTTTTAAAGGTAACGAATATGTGACTTCCTGTTTCCTTTTCTCTGTAGCCTATTCAGCACATGTGTTTTTATATGCACATATAGAATCCTACCTGGTATCACACATAATTTCTTTTGAGGCTACTGACTTGGAAGATAAAAATTGTGAGTAGAGATCATTCCTCCAAAACGCTGTTGAAACTGAAAATTCAACCTATGTCAGCTTCCTAGTAGAACAACATTATACATGAATCCATGTTAAGCAAAATGAATATTTTTCGATATGTGGATTATATATATTTCATGATGAAATGTGATTGGCATATATATTGCTACTTTTAATGTCTGTGCATGTGTCTGTGTGTGTGTGTGTGTGTGTGTGTGACTCTCCAAGTTTTTTAAAATATGAAATATATGTGTATTATATACATTCCCTAAATTCATTCATGTTCATGTATGTGGATTTATAATCAACTTTTCAGAAGATTATTCTCAGAAATATTCATCCACCTTGAATACATATTTGTTTCCCATTACTGAAATCTGACTTCAGTTAATGGTTCATACAAATCCTAACATTTCTACATTAACTGAGCCAGTTTAACATCAATGCAAGTAGATTCCTATGGAACATGATGTCTATTTTGAACTTCATTTCTATTCAACACTGCTACATTACTATTTCTTCACGTTTAGCCCATCATAGCATATATATTTCATCCACAAGTTTACAAATTTAGAGGCATTTGGTTCACTTTAAATCCCTTCCTGCTTTAGAACACATGTATTCCTCCAGGTTTCTTGACTGGATTTTTTGAGACTTCTTTCCAAACACATTATTTTCGATTTCCATAATCCTTTTGAAGAAAATCAGACACACCCTTCATGATAAACCATAACCTAATATTACCATTAGATGTATAACTGGTTGGAATGAATGATTTTATATCAATATTAGATTTCCTGTATATTTTCAGATATCAATTAAATGAATTATTTAAAGTGGAACCAGTAATATTATTTATTCACAGTATGGTCTATTCATGCATTATCTCTATATTCACAGACACAGCGTACACCTCTTTGTACCCCCAATACTAATTTATACGTCTTCTCAATATTGCTCCCGGAAATGGTGGAAGAAATACTCATGTCACCTGATCTACATATACATTTTATCACAGTAATATTCTGGACAAAACTGCAAAGGTCACACTTATGATTTTACAAAGCCTAAATGGAAAGTGAACATGGATTACTAAAAACATCCATGTCCAGGTTGCCTAATGCTCTCAAATGTCATTCTTTGGTGACTACATATTTGTTTCTTCCTAAGATTATATATTCAAACTCAATCCTGTTGAAAATGTCTAATCCTAACAATCACTTTGTACTTTGCCTAATTTCCTATTGTCTTCCTTGATATTTGCTTTCCTACATTTTTTCCCTAGTTCATCATTGTGAATGACTCTTCACATGTGCTGACATTTGCATTCACTCTCTAATCGAAACCCTGTTGCTAAAGAATTTTTTTTTTCCAAATTCTATACTCACACTTCTTCCGAAAACTACCGACTGTCTTTCTAATCTTACCGACTATCCCTTTTGGAGTTGATGTTCCCTTCTAAATTCAATCATCCAAGGTACAAAGTCTTATGCCATTGTATATTGATTTATCCAAGAAATCTCTGCTGAAGGTAATTCAATGCTAAGTATCCCAATCAAGGGCCCAATTCCCTTCTGGGCTTCAAATCTTACCTAGATTTCTGTTTTCATACATATATTTCACCTCTATGTTCTTATAAATATAGCAGATTCCCAATATCATTATTCATCCCTCAGAATAATTCCTAACCCAAATTGAACAAGTTATTAATGCTAACCATACACTGTTCCCTCAATCTAACTTTACAGAAGAGCGGGACAGAGTTGTATTGTAAGACCTTACAATACAGGAATATAGGGGATCTTCCACCTGCTGAGAACCTGAAAGGTCCATGCAGATATGACCCCTGGAGAAGATGTAGGCAGATATGAAGGACCAAACAAGGCCTGTGTGGAGAGCTGTTCCCGGGTGCCTATGGTTGATATACCATTCTAACTTGTGAAAGTGTCACATGAAGTAGGGGTATCCACCAGCACTTGTCCCCGTTGAACTCCTTGTATTTAGTTAAGCAAATACCAAACTCCCAGTGCAGCAGCAAGAAACACCACGAAAATGGAGAATGAACAAATGGCTTCACAGTCCACATGGGGAGACACTTAGCCCCCAGTGGCCACAGTTTACCTACAAAGAGGGAATTCAGTACTGCTGCCATATATTCATTATAAAATAAGATACCATGTCCTCCAGGTCACATAGATGCACACCCAGCTTTGATGGTCTCACTACAAAAGAAGCTATAGCTCCAGACAACAATATAAATTTAACTCTTAGCCAGTTTCTCAAGAAGTCTTTAGGCCAGCAGAGCTCCATGTTTGTGTTGTGTTTACAATGTCCCTTACTTTGAGAAACTCCTCCACCATATCCAAGGTTGTGAACTCCTGAGAATTTCCCATTCCAGATTGGATTTATTTTGCAATTTTCCATTCTACAGTAACTGACCTAGGTTTACATCAATGCAAGTAGATTCCTATGGAACATGATGTGTATTTTGAAGTTCATTTTTATTCAACACTGTTACATTACTATTTCTTCAGTTTATGCACATAATAGGACATATATTTATTCCACAAGTTAGGAAGTTTATAGGCATTTGTTTCACTTTCAATCACTTTCTGCTTCAGAACACATGTATTCCTCCATGTTTCTTGACTGGTCTTCTCATGAGACTTCTTTCCAAACACATTATTTTCTATTTCCATAATCACTTTTGAAACAAAACTCACACACCCTTCATTATAAACCATAACTCTAAGATTACCATTAGATGTATAACTCTTCAGAATGAATGATTGTATATCTATATAAGATTTCCTATATATTTTCAGATATCAATTCAATCCATTATTTAATTGGAACCAGTTATATTTTTTCCCAGTATGATCTATGTATGCATAATCTCTATATTCATAGACACAGCATACACCCCTTTGTACCCCCAATACTAATTTATTCGTCTTCACAATATTGCTCCCGGAAATGGTGGAAGAAATACGCATGCCACCTGATCTACATATACATTTTATTACAGTAATATTCTGGACACCAAATGCAAAGGTCACACTTATTATTGTACCAAAGCCTAAATGGAAAGTGAGCATGGATTACTAAAAACATCCATGTCCACATTGCCTAATTCTCTCAAATGTCAATCCTATTCGTGACTACATATGTGTTTCTTCCTAAGATTATATATTCAACCTGAACCCTTTGAAAAAGTCTAATCCTATCACTTTATAGTTTGATATTGTAATGTCTCTATTGATATCTGCTTTCCTACATATTTCCCAAGTTCATCATTGTGATTGACTCTTCACATGTGCTGACAAATATTCACTCTCTAACCAAAACCCTATTGCTAAAGAACTTTTGTTTCAAATACTATACTCACTCTTCTTCCTATACCTACCGACTATCTTCCTAATCCTACCGACTATCCCTGTTTGACTCGATGTTCTCTTGTACATTCAATCATCCAAGGTAGAAGATCCTATGCCATTGATTATAGATTCATCTTAGACATCTGTGCATAACATAATTCAATGCTAATTATCCCAGTCAACTTCCCAATGCCATTCTGGGCTTCGAATCTAAACTAGATTTCTGTTTTCATAATTATATTTCATCTCTATATTCTTTTAAATATTTTAGGTTCCAAATACCATCATTCATCCAGCAGAATGATTTCTAACCCAAATCAAACATGTTGTTAACCTTAACCATTCACTGTTCCATCAATCTAACTTTACAGAAGAGCAGGGATAGAGTTGTATGAGATCTTTCACCTGATGAAAACCTCAAAGGTACATGCATAAATGATCTCTGAAGAACATGAAGGCAGCTATAAAAGACCTGAGAGAGCAAAAGTCATCTTCAATGGCAAACAACCTGGTCAGGATGAAGGGTTCTGACTGAATCAGCCTCTCTCTTCTTAATGTAGAGAAAATGGACCAAACCCAGCCTGTGTGGGTAGCTGTCCCAGGGCGCCTATGATTGATATACCATTCTATCTTGTGAAAGTGTAACAGGAAGTAGGGGCAGCCTCCTTCTCATGTGACACTTGGAAGCCACTGGTAGGACAAAGTGGTTGCCAAGGCAGTAACCTCATTCAGTTTCTGAAGGAAGTGACCTCACCTCACTTCCTTGGTGATTTAAATCTCTGAATTTGGGATTCATGAAGCCAGTCACCCATAGCCAGTCCCAGTCCCAGTCCCAGTGGTCACACTTGTTTGGATTTACCAAAGACAGAGTCAGTCTTTCTTGGTAACTACTGATGTGAGGATGGCCAAATGCCAGGAAAGCTTTAAAGAGGAGCCGTTTCTGAGAAAGCAGGTAGTGGCTCACCTCTGGCTCCTGACACCTTCACAGAGTTAGCCAAGGAGACCAGATCTGACACAGGTCAGGCCATTTCAGGGGAACATAGTATGGTCCACCAGTCATAGGACACTCTGGATATTCACAGACCTATTTGAGTTAAGGAGGTGCCTTTGTTGGTGTGGGTGTGAGTTTGTGGTTTTGTCTCATGTTCTGAGAATAGGTAGGAAAGGCAGTTTGTTTGGATTGGAGTGGACTGTTTCTAGTAAGTCGTTAGACAAGGCGAGTGCTTCTATGTCTGTGTTTCCCACTCTGTCCGTGGTTGTAGACATTAGAAAAGAGAATGCATCAGGGATGTGTCCTGTCTAGTAGAATGCTTCCTAGCATTCTTCCTGCCCGATTTAGGAATGGACTGTGGCTCGCCTTATGCATGGGAAACACCTACTAACTCTCTAAGTTCCTGTTTTCTTCCTGAATTCCGGCAAACCTCAAGAATAGGCCCATGGTTTTGAGTCCAAGATATGTACCACCTCCAAGCTCTGTGACATGGCCATGTGCTTGATAGCTGTAGGGAATGGGAACATCTTAGAAAACTCAAATATCTGTGTGACCAGTAAACTCTCAGTGGAGAAACCCTGCTTTGGTTCATTTGCATACTTATGGTTATGTTGCCCTGAATGTCAAGAAGGTCTTTGCCTCAGGGCACCCCTTTGTGAAGCCTGAAGAAAACTGTTTTCAAATGGAAATAAATGGGCATAACATGTGGCTCTTTGCTTAATTGCTTTGAAAAGGGACGTGTCCGAATCAGCCTTTTGGGCCTGTGTGAGGTTGTGGCTTAGATTCTCAGCACATGGTAGATCTAAAGATAGATTCCATTTGTGCAATCAAAACCAAAATGGCAAAAAATCACTCATTGTGGATGAGTCTCTTGCCTTTTTCTGTTAGGTTCTTTACCTCCATCAAGTGTGAATAGGAGTCCTTTAGGTCAAATGAGTTCTTCAAATCCCTGCAGAGGTGCTTGTGTTTTCTCAAGATTCCATATCACATAAAGAATCTATACCTGAGAGTCAGTAGGCCTCAAATTGGAGAAGGAGAGCAGTATTAATGGCAGGCCTATTTGATCACTCCTGGTTCACAGGAAGGGTGTCCATGTCACCCTCACTTTAGGCAAATGAGGGGCAAGCGACATTATTTTGGACACTCTCTTGGGATGCATCCTGCATGGTAACCTCCAGCCAGAGGTTATGATGAATGTCTATATTTAAGAAGATGAGGGCCATGTGGGTGTCTTTTGGTTTTAATTGTGGTCATTCTTGTGGCAGTTGGAAGAGATGACTGGATCCACCTGGGCTTGAACTCTGGTGTCATTCCCCTTAGAGCCTGAGTTCTGGAACACATATCAAAGAAGAATTGCCATAAATTGTGTGGGGATTTTAAGAGGCCACGCATGAGAGTCGCCCTTGGAAACTGAGATCAATGCCCACGGTGACTTTCCACAGAGCACTGGGAATCTCAGACAGGATATCACATGATTTAATTCTGAAAGACTTGGCAGCCATATTTGATAGTCAAAAAACACATGGACCTCAATTTTAGACCTCAATGGGCGTGGCTTCATGTGACCTTTTGGCCACTCTTTGGGAAGCCTTGCCAGTGAGAGTTCTCCAGAGCTTTCATTGAAATGATCTTCCTCAACATTGAATGATTCCTGAATGAATTGAAATAAACAGTGCCTCCAACTTCATCCTTGAAAATTGGCTAGATAAATACCATGAAATTTTTAAAATTCCAATGACCAGGTGGCACTGAAGAACCTTTGGATGTCCTGTTGCTGATCATGAGTGTACCAGACAGTGCCTTGATTAAAAGGCTTTCATGAATATGGTGTAGAACAGAGATGCCAGTAATTTGGAGCCTGCAGAATAGTGGGCCTAGAGCAGAGGTGATTAAGTGTGTGATAAAACATCTGTGGTGGGGTCATGTGGATCTGCCATTGTCTTCCAAATGGCTTGTGACTGACATGGTGCAGCCAGCAGAACATTGTATGTAAACGCATCATGTTATATGGAGAGGTTTAAGGGCAATGTTCAGAATCAGGTTGCTATGGTCATGGAGGCAACCTATGTGGTATACAAGTCCTGTTGGTGCATTCTCCTGCAGTCCCTGACCCACCATATGTGACAGAACTCCCTCCAGGACTGTGGTCAAGTTTAACTCCTTGTATTTCATGAAGCAAATACAAAACTCTCAGTGCAGCAGGAGACATTATAAAAAGTGGAGGATGATGAAATGGCTTCAAAGTCCACATGGGGAGACACATAGCCCCCAGTGGCCATAGTTCACCTACAAAGAGAGAATTCAGCACTACTGCTTCATGTTTATTGGAAAATTATAAACCATGTCCTCCAGGTCACAGAGATGCATAAAGACGTTTGATGGTCTTACTAGAAAAAAAGCTAAAGTTCCTGAAAACTACATATATTTCAACTGTCCATCTTAGAGGCAGTTTCTCCAGACGTCTTTAGGCTGGCAAATCTTCATGTTTGTGGAGTTTTTACATTGTCCCTTACTTTTGGAAACTCCTCTACCATCTCCAAGGTTGTGAAATCCAGAGCAGTTTTCATTTCAGGTATGAATTCAAAGATTTTCTAACTCCTTTTCTCTAATTGTGTCTTACTTGGGGTGAAGGTAATGTCAAGTTATTGTTCGAAATGAGAGTGGGAAAATTTTTGTGTAACACTAATTTGCATACACATTGATCCATTTCCAATTTTCCATTCGAAATACTGAATCCCTGACAGTAACTCATACCCTACTATACTCTGACTACTAATCCTAATATGATGAAGAATAATACCCAAATTGAATAAAAATACAAGCAGTTCAGAGGAGGCATGCTGTACAGTTGGACTTCCCTTTTGCATGATTAAGGGTAGGTGTTATAAATCTACTCAATTTTTAATTGAAATAGTCCTCCATGTGTTTATAAAGTTCACAAATATGTGAATTCCTGTCTCCCTTCCTCTGTAGCCTACTCAGCACATGTATTTTTATATGCACATACAGAATCCTACCTGGTATCACACGTACATTTTCATGAGTTGGCTGAATTGGCAGATACAAATTGTGAGAAGAGACCAGTCCTCCTAAACGCTGTGGGAACTGAAAATTAAAACTATGCGTAAGCTTCCCAGTAGAACAATATTATACATAAATCCATGTTCAGTATAATAAATATTTTGCATCTGTGAATGATGTATATTACATGATGAATTACGATTAGCATATATATTGATACTTTTTAATGTACATTTGTGTTTATTTAAAAAATATATATATATATATACACTCCAGATTTCTCAAAATATGAAATGTATGTGACTTATACACACTCTGTAAATTCATTCATGTTCATGTATATAAATTTATAATCAACTTTTCAGAAGATAATTCTCAGAAATATTCATCCACCTGAAATACATATTTATTTCCCAGTACTGAAAACTAATTTCAATCAATGGTGTTTACAAATCCTAATATTTCTACAGTAACTGACCCAGTTTAACATCAATGCCAGTATATTCCTATGGGACATGATGTCTATATTGACCTTCATTTTAATCCAACACTGGTACATTACTATTTCTTCAGTTTTTGCACATCATAGCATATGTATTTCTTCCACAAGTTTAAAATATATAGGAATTTGTTTCACTTTCAAACACTTCTTGCTTCAGAACACATGTATTCCTCCATGTTACTTGACTGGTCTTTTCATGAGACTTCTTTCCAAATACATTATTTTCAATTTCCATAATCAATTTCGAAGCTAAACTCACACACTCTTCATGATGAACCATAACATTAATATTAACATTAGATGTATAACTGGTTGGAATGAATAATTGTATATCAATATAAGATTTCCTCTATATGTTCACGATTCAATTCAATCCATTATTTAAAGTTGGAACCAGTTATGCTTTTTATTCACAGTATTGTCTATTAATGCATTATCTCTATATTAATAGATACAGTGTACTCTTCTTTGTCCCTTCAATACTAATTTATACGTCTTCATAATATTGCTCCCAGAAATGGTGGAAGAAATACTCATGTCACCTTATCTATATATAGATTTTATCACAGGAATATTCTGGACACAAAAAACGAAGGTCACACTCATGATTGTATCAAAGCCTAAATGCCAAGGGAGCGTGGATTACTAAAAAGAACCATGTCCAGGTTGCCTAATGCTCTCAAATGTAAATCAAATTGGTGACTACATATTTGTTTCTTCCTAAGATTATATATTCAACCTCAACCATGTTGAAAATGTCTAATCCTATCACTCACTTCATAATTTGCCTGATTTGGTAATATCTTTATTGATACCTGCTTTCATACATATTTCCCCCAGTTCATCATTGTGACTGACACTTCACATATGCTGACATTTACATTCACTCTCTACCCGAAACCCTATTGCTAAAGAACTTTTGGTCCAAATCCTATACTCACTCTTCTTTCTAAACCTACAGACTATCTTCCTAATGCTACTGACTATAGTTTTTTGACTCGATGTTCTCTTCAACAATCAATTATCCAAGGTATAAGGTCCTATGCCATTGTATATCAATTTATCTGAGACACATGTGCAGAACATAATTCAAACCTAAGTATCCCACTCAAGGGCCCAGTTCCCTTCTGGCTTCCAATCTTACCTAGATTTCTGTTTTTATACTTATATTTTACCTATATATTTTTGTAAATATCACAGACTCCCAATACCATTATTCATCCGGCAGAAAGATTCCTAACGCAAATCAAACATGTTATTAACCCTAAACATACACTTTTCCCTCAATCTAACTTTACAGAAGAGGAGGGACAGAGTTGGTCTTACAATACAGGAATGTAGGGGATCTTCCACCTGCTGAGAACATCAAAGGTATATGCAGAAATGATCCCCTGAGATGATGAAGGAAGCTATGAAGGACCTGAGAGAGCAAAAGACATCTTCCATGGCAAACTATCTGGTCAGGATGAAGGGATGTGTCTGAATCAGCCTCTACCTTCTTAATGTAGAGAAGATGGACCAAACCAGGCCTGTGTGGAGAGCTGTTCTCAGGTACCTATGGTTGGTATACCATTCTAACTGTGAAAGTGTGACAGGAAGTAGGGACAGCCTCCATCTCATGGGACCCTTAGAAGTAACTGTTAGGACAAAGTGGTTGCCAAGTCAGTGACCTCATTCAGTTCCTAAAGGAAATGACCTCAACTCACTGCCTTGGTGATGGAACTCTCTGGACGTTTGATCCTGGAAGACAGGCACCAAGAGCCAGTCACAGTCCTAGTCCCAGTGGTCTCACTTGTTTTTATTTACCAAGAACAGAGTCAGTCTTTCTTAGTACCTACTGATGTGACGATGGCCAAATGACAGGAAAGCTCTGAAGAGGAGCTTTTCCTGGGAAAGCAGGTAGTGGCTCACCCATGGCTCCTTACAACTTCAAAGTGTTGGCCAAGGAGACCAGATCTGATACAGGACAGGCCATTTTGGGGGAACATACAATGGCCCACCATTCTGAGGACACTCTGGATAGTCACAGACTTACTTGAGCAAAGGAGGTGCCTTTGAGTGTGTGTGTGTGGGTTTGTGGTTTTGTCTCATGTTCTGAGAATAGGTAGGAAAGGCTCTTTGTTTGGATTTGTGTGGACTGTTTCCAGTAAGTCGTTTGACAAGGCGAGTGCTTCTATGTCTGTGTACCCCACTCTGTCCGTGATTGTAGACATTAGAAAAGAGAATGCATCAATGGATGTGTCCTGTCTAGTAGAAAGCTTCCAAGCATTCATCCTGCCCAATTTACAAATGGACTGCAGCTTGTCTTATTGAAGGGCAACATCTGCTCTCAGTAGTTTCTGTTTTCTTCCTGAATTCTGGAAACTCTCCAGAATAACCTCATGGTTTTGTGTCCAAGATATGTACCACCTCCAAGCTCTGTGAAATGGTGATGTACTGGATAGCTGAAGGGAATGGCGAGAATCTAAGAAAACTCAGATATCAGTGGGACCAGGAAAGTCTCAGTGGAGAAACCCTTCTTTTGGCCTTTTGCTTACCTATTGTTCTGTTGCCCTGAATTTCAGGAAGGTCTTTACCTCAGGACACTAATTTGTGAAGCCTGAAGAAAACTGTTTTCAAATGGAAATTAATGGGCATCACCTGTGGCTCTTTGCTTAATTGCTTTGGAAATGGATGTTTCTGAAACAGCCTCTTGGCCCTGTGTGAGGCTGTGGTTAGATACTCAGCACCTTATACATCCCACGTGTTCATCCAAAACCAAAATGGCCAAAAGAGCAGTTTTTGTGGATGAAGTTGCTCCCTACCTCTGTAAGGTTCCTGACCTCTATCAAGTGAGAATAGGGTGCCTTTGGGTCAAATGAGTTCTTCAAAGCCCTTCAGAGGCTAGCCCATAGGTGATTCCAATGATTCCAATTCACATGAAGAATCTAAACCCCACAGTCAGTAGTCCTCAAATTGGAGAAGCAGAGCAGTATTAACGGCAGGCCTATTTGATAAGTCATGGTTCACAGGAAGGTGTTCAGGCCACCCCAACGTTAAGCAAATGAGGGGCAAGGGAGCTTATTTTGGACACTGTCTTGGGCTGTGCCCCTCATGGAAACCTCCAGCCAGAGGTTAAAATGAGTATCTATATGGAAGAAGATGACGGCCATGTGGAAGTGTTCTGGTTTTAATTGTGGTTATTAGTGTGGTTTTTGAAAAATATGACTGGCTCCACCTGGTCTTGAATTCTAGTGTGATTTCCCTTAGAGACTGAGTTCTGGAACTGATCTCAGAGAGGTATTGCCATGAGTTTTGTTGGGATTTTAGGAGGCCATGCATGAGAGTCACCCTTGGAAACTGAGATCTGTGCCCAGGAAGGCTTTCCACAGAGCACAGGGAATCTCAGCCAGGTTATCACATAATTTTTTTCTGAAAGAATTAGCACCCATAGTTGAGAGTCAAAACACGCAAGGATTTTACATTGTAGACCTCAATATGCCTGGCTTTATGTGACCATTTGGCAACTCTTTGGGAAGCCTTGCCTGTGAGAGTCTTCCAGAGCTTTCATTGAAATGGGCTTCCTCACCATTTAATGGTTACTGAATTAAATGAAACCCTCAGTGCCTCCAACTTCAACCTTAAAAAATGGGCTCGATAAATACCATGAAATTTTTGAAATTCCCATTACCAGGTGGCACTGGAAAACCATTGGAGATCCTTTTGCTGATCATGAGTGTACGAGAAAGTGCCTTGATTGACTGGGTTTCACAAAAATGGTGTAGAACAGAGATGCCAGTAAGTTGGAACCTGCTGAGTAGTGGGCCTACAGCAAAGGTGGGTAGGTGTGAGATAAAACATCTCTGGTGGTTTCATGTGGATTGGCCATTGGCTTTCAAATGGCTTGTGACTGACATGATGCAGCCAGCAGACCCTTATATGTAAAGGCATCTTGTTATATGGATGGGTTTCTGGGCAATGTTCAGAATCAGGTTGATATGGTCAAGGGGGCAAGCTATGTTGGACATAAGCCTGGTTGGTGCATTCTCCTGGAGACCCTGTCCCACCACACGTGACAGAACTCCCTCCAGCACTGTGTCCCAGTTGAACTCCTTGTATTTCATTAAGCCAATACCAAACTCCCAGTGCAGCAGCAAGAATCACCACGAAAAGTAGAGTATGACCAAATGGCTTCACAGTCCACACGGAGAGACACTTATCCCCCAGTTGCCACAGTTTACCCACAAAGTGAGAATTCAGCACTGCTGCCTCATTTTAATTGGAAAATAAGATACCATGTCCTCCAGGTCACATAGATGTTGACCCAGTTTTGATGGTCTCACTACATAGGATGCTAAAGCTACCGACAACAACATACATTTTAAGTGTCCCAACTCATAGGCAGTATCTCAAGAAGTCTTTAGGCCTGCAGAGCTCCATGTTGTGGAGTGTTTACCTTGTCTTTTACTTTTGGAAACTCATCTACCACCTCCAAGGTTGTGAACTCCTCAGCATATTCCATTCCGGGTATGTATTCACAGATTTTCTAACTCTTATCCTCTAATTGTGTATTTCTTCCAGTGAGGGTAATATCAAGGGATTGTTTTTAATGTGAGTGGGAAGATTTTTGTGTAGCACATATTTGCAAACACATTGGGTTTACTTTCCTATTTTCCATTTGAAATATTGAATCTCTGACACTAACCCATACCCTACTAGACTCTGACTACTAATCCTTATATGATGGAGAATAGTAACCCAAACAGAATACAAATACCAGCAATTCAGAGAAGGCATGGTATGTAGTTGGACATCCCTTTTGCATTATATTGTGTAGGAGTTATAAATATAGTTAATGTTTATTGACATAGTTCTCCATGTGTTTTTAAAATTAACAAATATGTGAATTCCTCTCTCCCTTTTTCTGTAGCCTATTAAGCACATGTATTTTTATATGCACAAATAGAATCCTACCTGGTATCACATGTACATTCTTCTGAGGTGGCTGACATGGCAGATAAAAATTGTGGGAAGAGATCACTCCTCCTAACCTCTGTTGGAACAGAAAATTCAACCTATGGGTGAGCTTCCTAGTTGACCAACATTATGCATAAATCCATTTTCAGTAAAATGTATATTTTTGGATAAGTGGATGTTATATATTTAATGATGAATTTCGATTGGCATATATATTGCTACTTTTTAATGTCTCGGTGTGTGTGTTTGTGTGTGTGTGTATATATATATATATACTCTCCCGGTTTTTCAAAATATGAAATATATGTGTCTTATTATACACTTCCAAAAATTATTCATATTCATGTATGAGGATTTATAATGAACTTTTCACAAGATTATTCTCAGAAATATTCATCCACCTGAAATACATATTTGTTTCCTAATACTGAAAACTAACTTCAGTGAATGGTGCATACAAATCATAATATTTTGACATTGCAAGATGGCCGCGAATAGAGAGCATCATACCCAGTGTACCGCGCCACTGCGCAGGTGACTAACGAATAAGAACGACAAAAAACTATCTTGTTAGGAACTTACAGCAAAATGGGGGTGCACTGAAACCTAGAAGAAGGATTTCTAGCACTGAGGTCCGGTAAATGAGTCTCAAACATGAGCCAACTCTGCGACCGGAGATCCTGTCTGACTGATCCGCGCGACCCGTCCAGTGGCTACAGACAGCAGGGCACCACCGAGATGCGATCAATAATCACGGAGAAACGTTGATGCAGATTCTGTGGAATTCTGCCAGTAGAGTCCCCACTGAGCCCTGGGCTGAGTTCAGGGTTTCAGATGGGGAAGAAAGTGGTACAGTTCTAACCCCCACAATAGAAACTCCACGAAGGAAACCAACGGCCACCATCTTGGTGAGCTGAAGTAACGACAGCCACTCCCCTACAGATTGCAACAATAAAACAGGTGCTGTTACTCAGCTCATTTCCCATACTTCGGGGAATTTGCATCAAATCTCTCCTCGGCTTTCTGGGGGAGAGATTATCAGAGGGAGCCTGCATTAAGATAGGGGAAAACTAGAGGTACCTGACTTTCAACTCCCCCTCCCATCAGTGGTGAAAAAAACCTGTCTAGCCAGCGCTGAGAGAGGGGCAAGCGGAAAAAAAAAATCAAAACAATAGAGTGCCGGGGTTCCCAATAGCCAACTGTGCAATCAGAGATCCAGGCTGATTGAATCATGCTGCCAGGCCTGCTGTTTCAGATGGCGGGGCACCACCGAGAAGTGACCTGAAGCAGAGAGAAATGTTGCTGCGGATTCTGTGGAATCCTGCCGGCTGAGCTCCCACTGATCCCCGGGCTGAGTTTGGGAATTCAGACAGGGAAGAAAGTGGTATAGTTCTATCAACCACAAAAGAAACTCCACCAAGGAAACCAGCGGCCACCATCTTTGAGATCTGAAGTAACCACCGCCCCTCTCCAATAGACTGCAACAATAAAACAGATGTGTGTTACTCAGCTCATCTCTCATACGAGCGGGGAATTCACATAAAATGTCTCCTAGGCTTTCCGGGGGAGGGTTAATCAGAGCAAGCCTGCATAAAGACGCAAGAAAAACTAGAGACACCTGACTTTCGACTCCCCCTACCATCAGTGGCCATAACGAAACGTGTATAGCCAGCGCTGGGGGAGGGGCAAGCGGAAAAAATCAAAACAATAGAGTGTCTGGGTTCCCAAAAGACACCCTCCACACCCAACAAACGGCAGGCACAGAGTACAGTTTGAACTGCCGAGAGGCATCACTCAGGGGAAATCTGGTCTAGAAAAAGAAACCAGGACAAGCAGGAGAAACCAAAGGACTAGAAGGCAGGCCCTTGTGACTGGGTGGCTGGAGACCGCAGGCCTGCACGTGACATTCCACCCACTGCCTGAGTGACTGGGGGGCTGAGGAATTCCCGCCCGCCGGCAACCGAGCGTGAGACTGCGTGGCTAGAGATTGCCAACCCAATGGCGACAGCCCACCTGCTGCCCGCGTGACTGGGCGGCTGGAGACCGCCTGCCCGCTGGCGACCAACCGCGCAATTGGGTGGCTGGAGACCGCCCACCTGCCAGTGACCCAGAGCTGAAACAAACCAGAGACAGTCAAGTCCCACCCCCCAATTCGGACACCTCGGCAAGGAGCCTGGGGCCGGCCAAAGCAGAGAGGTGACATCACTGGAGCTCGGCCTTCGGAATTACTTCCAAGCGGAATCCACTTTAGCAGGCATAGTTTACCAACACAAAGGAGAGACAACAGAGATATACAACACCAAAACAAATCTAAAGAATAAAGCAGAAACACAGCAATCAAATAGAGCTGGAAAGTAACGTGAACATCATGAAAAAACAAGGGCAAAAAAGGAGTACAAACAATGCAGGACAACTTAAATCTACAGGAGGACCTTGAAGCATCAGAAACAGGGATAGGGAAAGAACTCAAGGCATACCGAACTCAGATGGAAAGGAATATTAGAGAAGACATGAGGCAGCAAGTCCAAGCAAAAAAAGTATATTTTGAAAATGAATTAAACAAACAAATTCAAATGGCAAAGAATGAGCATTACCAGGAGATAGAGATCTTAAAAAAAATATTAAACAGTAATCCTAGAAATGCAGGAAAATATAAACCAAATTAAAAACTCAAACGAGAATATTACAAATAGACTAGATCAAGTAGAAGTCAGAACATCAGATAATGAAGACAAAGTTTATCAACTTGAAAAGAATTGAGTAAACACAGAAAAGATGCTTAAATCCCACCAGGAATTTATTCAAAAGATATGGGATGTCATAAAAAAACAAAAAACAAATTTAAGAGTCATCAGGATAGAAGAAGGCATAGAGATTCAAACCAAAGGAATGGACAACATATTAAATGAAATAATTCTATAAAACTTCCCAGAGATGAATGATGGATTGGATTGCCAATTCCTGGAAGCCTACAGGACCCCAAACATTCAAAACCAAAATAGACCAACTCCAAGATATATAATTATGAAGATAGCCAACATACAGAACAAGGAGAGAATATTAAAAGCTATAAGAGAAAGGAGGCAGATTACATTCAGGGGTAAACCAATTAGGTTAACAACTGATTTTTCATCACATTCTTTGAAAGTGAGAATATCCTGGAACAATGTAATTCAAATGCTGAAAAAAAAAAAGAATTCCAACCAAGAATACCATTTAAAGCAAAGTTAAGCTTCAGATTTGACAATGAAATTAAAGTCTTTCACGATAAACAAAAGCTAAAACAATTCTCAGCCAGAAAACCAGCACTGCAAAGCATTTTGTGCAAAATACTACAAGAAGAAGAGTTAAAAAATAGTGCCCAAAACTAACAGTGGGAAGTATCTCAGTAAAGCGGGAGGAAAGTAACCAAAAAAGTAAAAACTATCCAAACTAAAATATAATAAATAAATAAACATGACTGGAAGTACAAATCATATTTCAATTGTAACCTTAAATGTTAATGGCCTAAATTCACTAATCAACAGACATGTGCTAGTAACCTGCATCAAAAAAACAAATCCAACAATATTCTGCCTTCAGGAGACTCATATGATAGGAAAAGACATACACAGGCTGAAGGTAAAAGGTTGGGAAAAATCATAACACTCACATGGCCCTCGGAAGCAAGAAGGATTTGCCATACTCATATGGAATAATATCAACTTCAAACCTAAGTTAATCAAAAGGGATAAAGAATGACACTATATTCTGTTAAAAGGAATCATCCACCAACAAGAAAAAAACAATTATCAATTTGTATGCACCAAGCAATGGAGGTGCAACATTCATAAAACAAACTCTCCTCAAGTTCAAGAGTCAAATAGACTACAACACAATAATTATGGGTGACTTCAACACACCACTCTCGGCATTAGAGAGATCCTCTAGACAAAAACTGAATAAAGAAACTATAGAACTCAACAGCACAATCAATAACCTAGACTTAACCGACATATATAGAATGTATCAACCATCATCAAGTGGATACATGTTCTTCTCAGCAGCACATGGATCCTACTCAAAGATACACCATATATTATGCCATAGGGCAATTCTTAGTAAATATAAAGGCATGGAGATTATACCGTGCACCATATCTGATCATAATGGAATGAAACTGGATATCAATGAGAAAAGAAGGAAGGAAAAATCCTACATCACATGGAAAATGAACAACATGCTAGTGAATGACCAATGGGTTACAGAAGATATAAAGAAGGAGATAAAAAATTCTTAGAGACAAATGACAATACAGACACAACATACCGGAATCTATGGGACACAATGAAAGCAGTTTTAAGAGGGAAATTCATTTCTTGGAGTTCTTTCCTCAAAAAAAGAAAAAAAAAAAACAACAAATAAATGAACTTAAACTACACCACAAAAACCTAGAAAAGGAAGAGCAAAACAACAGCAAATGTAGTAGAAGACAAGAAATAATTAAATTTAGAGCAGAAATCAACGAAATTAAAACAAAAAAAAAAGTTGAAAAAATTGATAAAACTAAAAGTTGGTTCTTTGAAAAAATAAATAAGATCAACAGGCCCTTAGCCACGCTAAGGAAGAGAAGAAGAAAGAGAATTCAAATTACTAACATGTGGGATAAAAAAGGCAATATCACAACAGACACTACAGAAATATAGAAGATAATTAGAAAGTATTTTGAAACACTATATTCCAATAAAATAGAATATTGTGAAGATATTGATAAATTTCTTAAGTCATACGATCTGCCCAGATTGAGTCAGGAAGACACAAACAATTTAAACAGGCCAATAACAAAGGAAGACATAGAAGAAGCAATCAAAAGACTGCCAACCCAAAAAAAGCCCTGGACCGGATGGGAATACAGCAGATTTCTACAAAACCTTCAAGGAAGAATTAAAATCAATATTTTTCAAGCTTTTTCAAGAAATAGAAAAAGAAGGAGCTCTTCCAAATTCATTCTATGAGGCCAACATCACCCTGATCCCGAAACCAGACAAAGACACTTCAAAGAAAGAATACTACAGACCAATTTCTCTAATGAACTTGGATGCAAAAATACTCAATAAAATTCTGACAAATCGAGTACAAAAGCATATCAAAATAATTGTGCACCATCATCAAGGAGGATTCATCCCTGTGATGCAAGGATGGTTCAATATACGAAAATCAATAAATGCCATTCACCACATCAATAGACTTAAAGACAAGAACTATATGATCATCTCGATAGATGCAGAAAAGCATTTGACAAAGTTCTGCATCCATTTATGTTCAAAACTCTATAAAAACTAGGGATAACAGGAACTTACCTCAACATTGTAAAAGCTATATATGCTAAACCTCAGGCTAGCATCATCCTAAATGGAGAAAAACCTGAAGGCATTCCTTCTAAAATCTGGAACAAGACAGGGATGCCCTCTATCACCACTTCTATTCAATTTAGTTCTTGAAATACTAGCCAGAGCAATTAAACAGACAAAAGAAATTAAAGGCATAAAAATAGGAAAAGAAGAATTTAAAGTATCACTATTTGCAGATGACATGATAATATATTTAACAGACACAAAAATGTCTACAAAGAAATGGCTAAAGTTAATAAATGAATTCAGAAAAGTGGCAGGATATATAATTAACACGCATAAATCAAATGCATTCTTGTATAACAGAAAAAAACTTCTGAAATGGAAATGAGGAAAACCACTCTATTCACAACATCCTCAAATAAAATAAGATACTTGGGAATCAACCTAACAAAAGAGGTGAAAGATTTATATAATGAAAACTACAGAAATCTAAAGAGAGAAATAGAAGAAGATGTCAGAAGATGGAAACATGTGCCCTGTTCATGAATAGGCAGAACTAACATCATAAAAATGGCAATATTACGCAAAGTTCTCTACAGGTTTAATGCAATGCCAATCAAAATTCCAACGGCATTTCTTGTAGAAATAGATAAATCAATCATGAAATTCATATCGAAAAATAAAAGACCCAGAATAGCAAAAGCAACTCTAAGCAGGAAGTGTGAATCTGGAGGTATAGCGATACCAGAGTTCAAACTGTACTACAAAGCAATAGTAACAAAAACAGCATGGAACTGGTACCGAAAAATGCAGGTGGACCAGTGGTACAGAAGAGAGGACACAGAAACCAATCCATAAAATTACAACTTTCTTATATTTGATAAAGGGGCTAAAAGCATGCAGTGGAGGAAGGATAGCATCTTCAACAAATGGTGCTGGGAAAATTGGAAATCCATATGCAACAAAATGAAACTGAATCCCGTTCTCTCGCCATGCACAAAATTTAACTCAAAATGGATCAAGGATCTAGATATAAAATCAGAGACACTGCGTTTCATAGAAGAAAAAGTTGGCTACGATCTACATACTGTGGGGTCGGGGTCCAAATTTCTTAATAGGACCCCCATAGCCCAAGAGTTCTTAACAAGAATAAAAAAATGAGACTTACTTATACTAAAAAGTTTTTTTTCTCTGCAAGAGAAACAAAAAGGGAAGTAAATAGAGAGCCTACATCCTGGGAACAAATTTTTACCCCTCACACTTCAGATAGACCCCTAATATCCAGAATATACAAAGAATTCAAAAAAATTATCAATAAGATAACAAATAACCTAATCAACAAATGGGTCAAGGACCTGAAAAGACACTTCACCGAGGAGGACATACAATCAATCAACAAGTACATGAAAAAATGCTCACCATATCTAGCAGTCAGAGAAATGCAAATCAAACCCACCCTAAGATACCATCTCACTCCAGTATGATTGGCAGCCATTATGAAGTCAAACAACAACAAGTGTTTACGAGGATGTGGGGAAAAGGGGACACTTGTACACCGCTGGTGGTACTGCAAATTGGTGAGGCCAACATGGAAAGCAGTATGGGGATTCCTGGGAAAGCTAGGAATGGATCCACCATTTGAACCAGCTATCGCCCTTCTCGGACTATTCCCTGAGGATCTTAAAGAGTGTACTAAAGGGATACTGCCACATCAATGATCATAGTGGCACAATTCACAATAGCTAGACTGTGTAACCAACCTAGATGCAATTCAATAGATGAATGGATAAAAAAAATGTGGCATCTATACACGATGGATGCAGCACTAAAAAATGACAAAATCATAGAATTTGCAGGGAAATGGATGGCATTAGAGCAGATTATGCTAAGAGAAGCTAGCCAATCCTTAAAAAAACAAATGCCAAAAGTCTGCTTTGATAAAAATAGGGTAACTAAGAATAGAACAGGGAGGAAGAGCATGAGGAAAAGATTAATATTAAACAAAGACAAGTGGGAGAGAGAAAGGGAGAGAGAAGGGAAAGCATATGGAAATGGTAGGAGACCCTCATTGTTACACAAAATTACATATAAGACGTTGTGAGGGGAAAGGCGGGAACAAGAGAGAGAAGTGAAAAAGCAGATGAGGAAGAGAGGGAAGATAGGATGAAAGGGGAGGGGGGATAGTAGGGGATAATAAAGGTAGCAGAGGACAACAGTCACTAATATGACATTATGTAAAAATGTGAATGTGTAACTGATGTGATTCTGCAATTCGTATTTGGGGAAAATTGGGAGTTCATAACCCATTTCAGTCAAATGTATGAAAGATGATATATCATGAGCTTTGTAATGTTTTGAAAAACCAATAAAAATAAATAAACAAAGGTTTAAAATTGAGTGGGAAGAAATCAGCTAAAAACGAGTTGAGATGCATTCATTTTGATAAGCAGAAAGTTTGTTTTGTGTAGTTGTAAATATCACAAATTTATTTTACCGGAAAACTGGCTTTTGAAAATGAACATATATTGAGATTAAAGGATAATCCACCTACCTTCATGAAAAATTCATATCATTTCCTATATTTTTCATATTTCATTTTTTTTCGTGAATATTTTGTCATGGACCAGGTCTAGTCTTAGGCTACCTCATCTGACAAGTTCGTGCAATGTGTTGGATTGTTCTTTTCATCTTTTATTTGATAGTTTGTAGCTGAAAATGTGTATTTTTCCTTATCTTTATTTGGACATACATACCCAACTATATCTTTGCATTTTATGTTTTACTGGGGAAGAGACTCATCAAAAGCTCTTTATTATATGTATCAACAATGAAACATTTAGAGCATGCAATTATTCTTAATTTTGCATGAAAATACCTTTGTACCATTTTTCTTATAAAGATGTAGAATTATTACTGTAATAAGTAACTACTTACAAGAAGAATTAAACAATTGACTTTATGTCAATCATGAATATGAAAATTAATAAAATAAGTATTTGGCAATAAATATGCAATTGATAGAAATTAAAATCACAAGAAAGCCATTTAAAATGTCAGTGCATATGGTCCTTAAATAAAAGGTTGTTCAAATAAAATTTCACTAATTCATAAGAGTTAATATGCCATATCACAGCTTAATGTAATATAAAAACTTAAATGATAAGTATTGATAAATAAGAATGATACCTGTTTACTTAAATAGGTTTATTTGATTTTCACTGTAAGCAGTTAATTCTAGAAGACTTGAAAATTAAGAAAGACTTAGTCTATATTATTTCTAACAGGCTAATCAAAGTACTTTTAAATATATATGTATATATATCATATGTAATACATATGCATGAATATAGATACATATGTATAATAAATGTATTGTAATATATCTATAGGTTATTATAATTATTAAATTTTCTCAAGAAAAAAGAATGACTATAAAAAAATTCTTAAATGTAAATTTCATAGCATATTACTGTTTGTAATGACATGAGAGAAAAACTCCTATGGAGGGAAAATGAAAAAGGAAGAGAGAGAAGGGGGAAAATGAGGAAGAAAGTGAGTAAAGAAGAGGGAGAGGAGTGTTTGATTATAAGATAAATGTGGAGGGTCTGGGTGTCTGGCTCAGTGGTAACATGCTTGGCTAGCATGTGTGAGGCACTGGGTTATATTCTCACCACCACATATAAATAAATAAAATGAGGTCGATCAACAACTGAAAAAATAAAAAAAAAAAAATAAAAAAGTAGAAATATTACCAAAATTCTAAGTTTTTATGAATGCTAAATTAAAAAAATGTTACATAGCCTTATGTAATTTCTAGACTCCCCAAAATAGTCATTTAATGATAGATTACTAGTGTGATAACTAAAAATCCATTGCTCTTTCCTCGACATTCTGTGGCATGCTAGTGCTAAAATAAATTGTATTATAACACCAAAAAAAATTCTAATATTTCTACAGTAACTGACCCAGTTTAACATAAATGCAAGAAGATTCCTATGGGATATAATTGTATTTTGACGTTCATTTTTATTCAACACTGGTACATTACTATTTGTCCAGTTTATGCACATCATAGTATGTATATTTCATTCACAATTTAGCAAATTTATACGCATTTGTTTTACTTTCAATCACTTCCTGCTTCAGAACACATGTATTCCTCCACGTTTCTTGACTGCTCCTTTCATGAGACTTTTTTCCAAAGACATTATTTTTGATTTCCATTATCATTTTTGAAGCAAAACTCACACACCCGTCATGATAAACCGTAAACCTAATATTACCATTAGATGTAAAACTGGTGGGAATGAATGATTGTATATCAATATAAGATTTCTTGTATACTTTCAAATATCAATTCAATCCATTGTTTAAAGTGGAACCAGTTATATTATTTATTCACAGTATGGTCTATTCATGCATTGTCTCTATATTGATAGACACAGGGTACACCTCTGTGTACCCTCAATAATAATTTGTATATCTTCAAAATTTCACAGAAATGGTGGAAGAAAGACTCATGTCAACTGATCTACATATACATTTTATCACAGTAATATTCTGGACACAAAATGCAAAGGTCACACTTAGGATTGTCCCAAAGCCTAAATGGAAAGTGAACATGGATTACTAAAAACATCCATGTCTTGGATGCCTAATTCTCTCAAATGTCAATCCTATTGGTGAGTACATATTTGTTTCTTCCCAAGATTATATATTCAACCTCAACCATGTTGAAAATGTCTAATCCTATCACTCACTTTATATTTTGTCTGATTTCCTAATGTCTCTATTGATATCTCTTTTCCTACATATTTTCCCCAGTTCATCATAGTGACTGATTCTTCACATGTGCTGACATTTACATTCACTCTTTATCCGAAACCCTATTGCTAAAGAACTTTTTGTCCAAATACTATACTCACTCTTTTTTCTAAACCTACCGACTATCTACCTAATCCTACCGACTATCCCTTTTTGACTGGATGAACTCTTCAACAATCAATCATCCAAGGTACAAGGTCCTATGCCATTGTATATTGATTTATCTGAGACATCTGTGCAGAACATAATTCAAAGATAAGTATCCCAATCATGGGCCCAATGCCTTTCTGGTCTTCAAATCTTACCTAGATTTCAGTTTTCATAATTACATTTCACCTGTATATTCTTATAAATATTGCAGGTTCCCAATACCATTATTCATCCAACAGAATGATTCCTACCACAAATCGAACATGTTATTAATCCTAACTATACACTTTTCCCTCAATCCAACTTTACAGAAGAGCAGGGACAGAGTTGGTCTTACAATACAGGGGTGTAGGGGACCTTCCACCTGTTGACAACCTCAAAGGTCCATGCAGATATGATCCCTGGAGAAGATGCAAGCAGCTATGAAAGGCCTGAGAGAGCAAACGTCATCTTCCATGGCAAACAACCGGGTCAGGTTAAAAGCATGTGTCTGAATCATCCTCTCTCTTCTTAATGTAGGGAAGATTGACCAAACTAGGCCTGTGTGGAGAGCTGTTCCCAGGTGCCTATTGTTTCTATACCATTCGAACTTGTGAAAGTGTCACAGGAAGTAGGGGCATCCTCCATATTATGAGACCCTAGGAAGCAAATGTTAGGACAAAGTGGTTGCAAATGCAGTGACCACATTCAGTTCCTGAAGGAAGTGACCTCACCTCACATCTTTGTTGATGGAACTCTCCGAATTTGGGTTCCAGGAAGCCAGGCATCCAGACCCAGTCCAAGCTCCAGTCACAGTGGTCTCACTTGTTTGGATTTACCAAGGACAGAGTCAGTCTTTTGTGGTACCTAGTGATGTGAGGATGGCCAAATGCCAGGAAAGTTCTGAAGAGGGGCCCTTCCAGAGAAAGAAGTTAGAGGCTCACTGCTGTCTCCTGACAACTTCACAGAGTTGACCCAGGAGACCAGATCTGAGACAGGACAGGCCATTTCTGGGGAACATAGTATTGCCCTCCAGTCAGAGGACACTCTGGATAGTTTCAGACCTACTTGGGGGAAGGAGGTGACTTCGTGGGTGTTTGAGTGGGTTTGTGGTTTTTTCTCATGTTCTGAGAATAGTTAGGAAAGGGGGTTTGTTTGGTTTGGAGTGAACTGTTTCTAGTTAGTCCTTTGACAAGGCGAGTGTTTCTATGTCTGTGTATCCCACTGTGTCCATGGTTGTAGACATTAGAAAAGAGAATGCCTCAATGGGTGTGTCCTGTCAAAAAGAAAACTTCCAAGCATTCATCCTGCCCATTTTATAAATGGACTGTGGCTTGCCTTATCATTGGGCAACACCTATTATTTTCTTACGTTCCTGTATCCTTTCTGAATTCTGGCCACTCTCCAAAATAGGCTCATGGTTTTGTGTACAAGATATGTAAAACTTCCAAGCTCTGTGACATGGCCATGTACTGGATAGCTGAAGGGAATGCATCTCAGAAAACTCTGATATCAGTGTGACCAGTAAAGTCTCAGTGGAGAAACCCTGCTTTGGGCCTTTTGATTACCTATTGTTATGTTGCCCTGAATATCAGGAACATCTTTTCCTCAGGCTACTCCTTCCTGAAGCCTGAAGAAAACAGTTTTCACATGGAAATGAATGGGCATTTTACCTTTGTGTTTTACAATAAAACCTTCACAGAGATTAGGCTCTCATTAACTTAAAAATACTTTTAAATTTTATCTAAGTGTAAAAAGTAACATGTAACTGTACATATCTTTTTGATAACAAGTCCAATTATACAACACAAATGATACACATAAATCTCCAACATGTTTTTATTTTAAGCCTAGAATTACCATACAACCTTAGAACATTTCTGTTTTCATACTTATATTTCACTTCTATAGTCTTATAAATATCGCAGGTTCCCAATAACATTATTCATACAGCAGAACAATTTCTAACCCAAATCGAACATGTTATTAACCCTAACCATACACTGTTCCCTCAATCTAACTTTACAGAAGAGCAGGGAAAGAGTTGGTCTTACAATACAGGAATTTAGGGGATCTTCCACCCGCTGAGAACCTCAAACGTCCATGCTGAAATGATCCCTGTAGAAGATGTAGGCAGCTATGAAGGACCTGAGAGAGTAAGAGTCACCTTCCATGGCCAACAACCTGGTCAGGATGAAGGGTTGTGTCTGAATCTGCCTCCTCTTCTTAATGTAGAGAAGATGGACCAAAACAGGCCAGTGTGGAGAGCTGCTCTGGAATGCCTATGGATGATATAACATTCTAACTTGTGAAAGTGTCACAGGAAGTAGGGGCAGTTTCCATCTCATGGGGCCTTGGAAGCAACAATTAGGACAATGTGTTTGCCAAGGCAGTGACCTCATTCAGTTCCTGAAGGAAGTGACCTCACCTCACTTCCTTGGTGTTCGAAATCTCTGAACATGTGGTCCAGAAAGCCAGGCACCCACAGCCAGTCCCAGTCCCAGTCCCAGTGATCTCACTTGTTTGGATTTACCAAGGACAGAGTCAGTCTTTCTTGGTACCTACTGATGTGAGGATGGCCAAATGCCAGTAAAGCTCTGAAGAGGGCCCTTTCCTGAGAAACCAGGTTGTGGCTCACCGCTGGCTCCTGTCAACTTCACAGAGTTGGACAAGGAGAACAGATCTGAGACAGAACAGGCCATTTCATGAAAACATAGTATGGCCCACCAGTCAGAGGACACTGCGGATAGTCACAGACCTACTTGGGGGAAGGAGGTGCATTTGTGGGTGTGGGTGTGTGTTTGTGGTTTTGTCTCATGTTCTGAGAATAGGTAAGAAAGGCAGTTTGTTTTGTTTGGAGTTAATTGATTCTAGTAAGTCATTTGAAAAGGCGAGTGTTTCTAGGTCTGTGTATCCCACTGTGTCAGGGGTTGTAGACACTAGAAAAGAGAATGCTTCAATGGATGTGTCCTGTCTAGTAGAAAGCTTCCCCGGATTCATACTTCCCATTTATGAATGGACTGTGGCTTGCATTATTGATGGGCAACCCCTGATATCTTCCTAAGTTCCTGTTTTCTTTCTGAATTCTGGCCACTTTCCAGAATAGGCTCATGGTTTTGTGTCCAAGATGTATACCACCACCAAGCTCTGTGACATGGCCATGTACTGGATAGGTGAAGGGAATGGCGAGCAACTCAGAAAACTCGGATATCAGTGTAATCAGGAAAGTCTCAGTGGAGAAATACTGCTTTGGTTACCTATTGTTCTGTTGCCCTCAATGTCAGGAAGGTCTTTGCCTCTGGCCACCCCTTTGGGAAGCCTAAAGAAAACAGTTTTCAAATGGAAATCAATGGGCATCACCTGTGACTCTTTGCTTAATTGCATTGGAAAGGGATATGTCTGAATCAGGCTCTAGGTCCTGTGTTAGGCTTTGGCTTAGATTCTCAGCACATGATGGATGTAAAGAAAATCCCATGTTTGCATCCAAAACTAAATTGGCCAAAAGAGCAGTCATTATAGAAGAAGTCTCTCGCCTTCCCCTGTAAGGTTCCTGACCTCCATCAAGTGAGAATAGGAACCTTTGGATCAAATGAGTTCTTCAAAGCCCTTTAGAGGCTATCCCATAGGTGCTTGGGTTTTCTCCAGAATCCAAATCACATAAAGAATCTATTCCCGACAGTCAGTAGGCCTCAAATTGGAGGAGCAAAGCAATATTAATAGCAGGCCTATTTGATCACTCCTGGTTCCCCGGACGAGTGTCCAGGACACCCTGACTTTAGGCAAATGAGGGGCAATGGAGGTTATTTTGGACACTGTCTTTGGCTGTGCCCCTCATGGAAACCTCAAGCCAGAGGTAATGATGAGTGTCCATATGGAAGAAGATGAGGGCCATGTGGGAGTGTTTTGGTTTTAATTGTGGTCATGTGTGGCCGTTGGAATAGATGACTGGGTCCACCTTGGCTTTAACTCTGTTGTGATTCCCCTTAGAGACTGAGTTGTGGACCTCACCTCAGACACGTATTGCCATGAATTGTGTTGGAATTTTAGGAGGATTCACATGAGAATCACCCTTGTAAAATGAGATCTAGGCCCAGGGTGGCTGTTCACCGAGCACTGGGAATCTCAGCCAGGTTACCACATGATTTTATTCTGAAAGACTTGGCAGCCACATATGAGAGTCAAAACACACATGGATGTCACAATGTAGATCCCAATGGGCCTGGATTCATGTGATCATTTGGCCACTGTTTGGGAAGCCTTGCCTGTGAGACTTCTGCAGAGATTTCATTGAAATGAGCTTCCTAACCATTTAATAGTTCCAGAATGAAATGAAACACACAGTGCCTCCAACTTCAACCTTGAAAAATGGGTAGATAAATACCAAGAAATTTTTAAACTTCCCATGACCAGGTGGCACTGGAGAATCTTTGGATATCCTGTGGCTGATCATGAGATTACAAGACAGTGCTTTGATTGACTGGTTTTCATAAAAATGGTTCAGAACAGAGATACCAGGAAGTTGGAGCCTGCTGAGAGGTGGGCCTACAGCAGTGCTGGGCAGGTGTGCAGTAAAACAACTGTGGTTGGGCCATGTGGATCTTCCATTGGCTTCCAAATGGCTTGTGACTGACATGGTGCAGCCAGCAGACCCTTGTATGTAAAGGCATCTTGTTATATGGACAGGATTCAGGGCAATGTTTAGAATCAGATTGCTATGGTCAAGGGGGCAAGTCATGTGGGATATAAGCCTGGTTGGTGCATTCTCCTGCAGACCCTGACCTACCAAAAGTGACAGAACTCACTCACGCACCGGGTAACAGTTGAATTCTTTGTATATCATGAAGCAAATACCAAAATCCCAGTGCAGCAGCAAGAAACACGACGAAAAGTGGAGGATGACCAAATGGCCTCACAGTCCACATGTGGATACACTTATCCCCCAGTTGCCACAGTTTACCTAGTAAAGAAAATTCAGCACTGCTGCCACATATTCAGTGGAAAATAAGAAATCATGTCCTCGAGGTAACATAGATGCAGACACAGCTTTGATTGTCTCACTACAATGGAAGCTAAATCTCCCGACAACAACATATATTTCAAGTGCCCAAACTCAGAGTGAGTTTCTCAAGAAGGATTTAGGGAACCAGAGCTCCATGTTTGTGGACTGTTTTCCCTGTCCCTTACTTTTGAAATCTCCTCTTCCGTCTTCAAGGTTGTGAACTCTTGAGTATATTCCATTCCAGATATTTATTCACAGATTTTCTAACTCTTCTCCTCTAATTGTGCCTTAGTCTCCGTGATTGTAATGTCAAGGCATCCCTTTCTCTGTATCCCATTCAGCACATGTATTTTTACATGCAATTATAGAATCTTACCTGATACCACACGTACATTCTTGTGAGGTGACTGACTTGGCAGATACAAATTGTAAGAGATCACTCCTCCTAAAAGCTGTTGGAACTGAAAATTCAATCTATGAGTGAGCTTCCTTGTTTAACAACATTATACATAAATCCATATTCAATAAAATAAATACATTTGGATCTGTAGATGACATATATTTCATGGTGAATTTCAATTGGAATATATTATGCTATTTTTAGTGTCTGTGTGTTTGTGTATGTATATATATATATACACACTCTCCAGATTTTTCAAAATATGAAATATATGTCTTGTTATACACTCCCTAAACTCATTCATATTCAAGTATGTGTATTTATAATCAAATTTTCACAAGAGTATTCTCAAAATTATTCATTCACCTGAAATATATATTTGTTTCCTAGTACTGAAAACTATCTTCAGTGAAAGGTGCATACAAATCCTAATATTTCCACAGTAACTGAACCAGTTTAACATCAATACAAGTAGATTCCTATGGGACATGTTGTGCATTTTGACATTTATTTTATTCAACACTGGTACATTACTATTTCTTCAGTTTATGCTCATCATAGCAAATATATTTCATCCAAAAGTTTGCAAATTTATAGGCATTTTGTTCACTTTCAATCACTTTATTCTACAGAACACATGTATTCCTCCATGTTTTTGATGGGTCTTTTCATGAGACTTCTTTCCAAACACATTATTTTCGATTTCCATGATCACTTTTGAAGCAAAACTCAAAGACACTTCGTGATAAACCATAACCCTAATATTACCATTAGATGTATTGCTGGTTGGAATGAATGATGGTATATCGATATAAGATTTCTTATATATTTTCAGATACGAATTCAATCTATTATTTAAAGTGGGACCAGTTATATTATTGATTCACAATGTGGTCTATTCATGCACTATCTCTATATTCATAGACACAGTGTACACCTCTTTGTAACACCAATACTAATTTATAGGACTTCAAAACATTGCTCCCAGAAATGCTGGAAGAAATACTAATGTCACGCGATCTACATATACATTTTATCACAGTAATATTCTGGACACAAAATGCAAAGGTTACACTTATGATTGTACCAAAGCCTAAAAGGAAAGTGAACAGGGATTACTAAAAACATCCATGTCCACATTGCCTAATGCTCTCAAATGTCAATCCTATTGGTGACTACATATTTGTTTCTTCCTAAGATTATATATTCAAACTCAACCCTGTTCAAAATGTCTAATCCTATCACTCACTTTGTACTTTCCCTGATTTTGTAATGTCTCTATTATTATCTGATTTCCTACATATTTTCCAAAGTTCATCATTGTGACTGAATCTTCATATGTGCTGACATTTACCTTCACCCTCTAACAGAAACCCTATTGCTAAAGAAGTTTTTCTTTTTCCAAATCCTATACTCACTCTCCTTCCAAAACCTACCAACTATCTTCCTAATCTTACCTACTATCCCTTTTTGACTGGATGTTCTCTTCCACATTCAATCATCCAATGTACAAGGTCCTATGCCGTTGTATATGGATTTATCTGAGACATCTGTGCAGAAAGTAAGTCAACACTAAGTATACCAATGAAGGGCCCAATGCCCTTCAGGGTTTCAAATCTTAGATTTCTGTTTTCATACATATATTTCACCTACATATTCTTATAAATATCGTAGGTTCCCAATAACATTATTCATCCAGCAGAATAGTTCCTAACACAGATTGAACATGTTATTAACCCTAACCATACACTCTTCCCTCAATCTAACTTTACAGAAGAGCAGGGACAGAGTTGGTCTTACAAGACAGAAATTAAGGGATCTTTCACCTGCTGAGAACCTCAAAGGTCATTAAATATGATCCCTGGAGAAGATGTAGGCAGCTATTAAGGACCTCAGAGAGCAAAAGTCATCTTTCATTGCAAACAACCTGGTCAGGATGAAGGGTTGTGTCAGAATCAGCCTCTCTCTTCATAATGTAAAGAAGATGCAGCAAACCAGGCCTGTGTGGAGAGCTGTTCCTGGGTGCCTATGGTTTTATACCATTCTAACTTGTGAAAATATCAGAGTAAGTAGGTGCAGCCTCCATCTCATGGGACCCTTGGAAGCAACTGTTAGGACAAAGTGGTTGCCAAGGTATGGACCTCATTCAGTTCCTGAAGGAAGTGACCTCACCTCACTTCCTTGGTGATGGAATTCTCTGAACTTGGGATCCAGAAAGCCAGGCATCCAGAGCCAGTCCCAGTCACAGTCCCCGTGGTCAAAATTTTTCGGATTTACCAAAGACAGAGTCAGTCTTTCTTGGTACCTACTTATGTGAGGATGGCCAAATGCCAGGAAGGTCTGAAGAGGGGCCTTTCCTGAGAAAGCAGATAGTGGCTCACCACTGGCTCCTTACAGATTCACAAAGTTGGCCAAAGAGACTAGATCTGAGACAGGACAGCCCATAATGACGGAATTGCTTATGGCCCACCATCAAACGACACTCCGTATTGTCACAGATGTACTTGGGGGTCTGTGTGGGTGTGGGTGTGGGTATTGGTTTGTGGTTTTGTCTCATGTTCTGAGAATAGGTAAGAAAGTCGGTTTGTTTGGTTTGGTGTGAACTGATTCTAGTAAGTCGTTTGACAAGGCTAGTCTTTCTATATCTGTGTATCCCACTGTGTCCATGGTTGTAGACAATAGAAAAGAGAATGCATAAATACATGTGTCCTTTCTAGTAGAAATCTTCCCAGCATTCATTCTGCCCAATTTATGAATGGTCTGCGGCTTGCCTAATGGATGGGCAACACCTAATATCTTCTTAAGTTCCTGTTCTCTACCTGAATTATGGGCAACCTCCAGAATACGCTCATGGTATTGTGTCCAAGATATGAACCACCTCCACGCTCTGTGATACGGCCATGTACTAGAGAGCTGAAGGAAATGATGAGCATCTCAGAAAACTCAGATATTAGTGTGACCAGGAAAGTCTCAATGGAAAAACCCCGCTTTGGGCCTTTTGCTTACATATCCTTCTGTTGCCCTGAATGTCAGGAAGGTCTTTGCCTCAGGCTATGCCTTTTTGAAGCCTGAAGAAAACAGTTTTCAAATGGAAATGTATAAACATTACCTGTGGCTCTTTCTTAATTGCTTTGGAAAGGGATGTGTCTGAATCAGCCTCTTGGCCCTGTGTGAGGCTGTGGCTTAGATTCTCAGCACCTGATGGATCTAAAGAAAAATCCCATGTGTGCATGCAAATCAAAAAGCCAAAAGAGCAGTCATTTTGGATGAAGTTTCTCGCCTTCCTCTGTAAGGTTTCTGACTTCCATCATTGAGAATATGGATCCTTTGGGTCAAATGAGTTCTTCAAAGCCCTGCAGACACTAGACCATAGGTTCTTGGGTTTTCTCATGACTCCAATTAACATAAAGAATCTAAACACCACAGTCAGTAGGCCTCAAAATTGAGAATAAGAGCAATATTAACGGCAGGCCTCTTTGAACACTCCTGGTTCACAGAAAGGATGTCCCGGCCACACTGACTTTAGGCAAATGGATGCAAGGGAGCTTATTTTGGACACTGTCTTAGGCTGTGCCCCTCATGGAAACCTCCAGCCAGAGGTTATGATGAGTGTCTATATGGAAGAAAATGAGGGCCATGTGGGAGTGTCTTGATTTTAATTGTGGTCATTTGTGTGGCGCTTGGAATAGATGACTGGGTCCACCTGGGCTTGAACACTGGTGTGATTCTCCTTAGAGACTGAGTTCTGGAACTTACCTCAAAGAAGTATTGCCTTGTACTGTGTTGGGATTTTAGGAGGCCATGCATGAGAGTCGCCCTTGGAACCTGGGATCTATGCCCAGGTTGGCTTTCCACAGAGCACTGGGAATCTTGGGAAGGATATCACATGATTTTATTCTTAAAGACTTGGCAGCCATAGTTGCAAGTCAAAACACATATGGACCTCAAATTGTAGACCTCAATAGGTCTGGCTTCATGGGACCTTTTGGCCTGTCTTTGGGAAGCCTTGCGTGTGATAGCTCTCCAGAGCTTTCATTGAAATGAGCTTCCTCTCCATTTAATTATTCCTGAATGAATTGAAACCCACAGTGCCTCCAACTTCACCCTTGAAAAATGGCTAGATAAATACCTTTAAATTTTTGACATTCCCATGACCAGGTGGACCTGGAGAACCTTTGGATGTCCTATTGATGACCATCAGTGTACCAGACAGTGCCTTGATTGACTGGGTTTCATGAAAATGGTGTAGAACGGAGATACCAGTAATTTGGAGCCTGCTGAGTAGTCGGCCTAGAGCAGTGGTGTGCTGGTGTGTGTTAAAACATCTGTGGTCGGGTCATCTGCATCTGCCCTTCGCTTCCAAATGGTTTGTGACTGACATGGTACAAGCCCCAGATCCTTGTATGTAAAGGCATCTTGTTATATGGAGAGGATTCAGGGCAATGTTTACAATCAGATTGCTATGGTCAAGAGGGCAAGCTATGTGGGATAGAAGCCTTGTTGGTGCATTCTTCTGCAGACCCTTACCCACCACACGTGACAGAACTCCCTCCATCACTGTGTCCCAGTTGAACTTCTTGTATTTTGTGAAGCAAATATCAAACTCCCAGTGCAGCTGCAAGAAACACCACAAAAATTGGAGGATGACCAATGGCTTCACATTCCACACTGGGAGACACTTAGCCACCAGTGGCCACAGTTTACCTACAAAGAGAGAATTCAGCACTGCTGCCTCATGTTCATTGGAAAATAAGAAACAATGTCCTCTAGGTCACATAGATGCTGACCCAGCTTTGATCGACTCACTATAAAGGAAGCTAAAGCTCCTAAAAACAACCTCAGATGAAGTTTCTCAAGAAATATTTAGGCCGGCAGAGCTCCATGTTTGTGGAGTTTTTACCCTGTCCCTGACTTTTGGAAACTCCTATACCACCTCCAAGGTTGTGAACTCCTGAGCATTTTCCATTCCAGATGTGTATTCACAGATTTTCTAACTCTTCTCGTCTAATTGTGTCTTACATGGGATGAAGGTAATGTCAAGGCATTGTTCTGAATACACATTGGATTCTTTTTCCAATTTTCCATTTGAAATACTGAATCCCTGACTGTCAGGCGTAGAAGGAATTCACCTTCAAAGAATAGCCTGACACTTACAAGAAACAGCCCCCATGGAGACATCCTGTCTGGGAGACATCCTGTAGCCAACTGTGTCTCTGAGACATCCTGTTGCCATCTGTATTCCTGAAACATCCTGAGTTTATCTCACCTTGTGAAGACATCCAGGAACTTTGGATAAGAGAGCTTTCCCATCTCCAGCATATAAATGCCCCTGTGTGAAAAATAAAAGTTTGCAGCTTGATCAGAACTCCTGTCTTGCTGTCATCTCTCGTGTCTCTTGTCCCTTCATTCCTCCGCATCTAGGTTTGCTGCCCCTGTTGATGTGTCTTTCCAGCCGTGACTACTGGCACCCACTGACTGGGGCTCGAGCCTTTGACTGATTGGGAACCCCGTCCTCCTGGAAGACTTCATCAAGTGGAGCTCGCGATTGCCACAGCAGACACCACAAAGAGACAGACCCAGGAGGATAGTGGGGATGATGCACGGTGAGTGACCCACCATGGGACAAGCAGTTTCGTCACATGATTTGTTTTTGTCAGGCCTCAAGGAGTCCTTCAAGACATGGGGGGTGCGTGTTAAGAAAAAGGACTTAAAATTTTACTTCTAATACATAGGAGAATTGTGTCCATGGTTTCACATTGAAGTGACCATTGATGGCAAAAGATGGCTTAGAGTAAGAGACTGTTTAAAAGATTATTATGAAACCTTTGGCCCAGAAAAAGTGCCAGTTCCCACCTTTTCTTACTGGAACTTAATTAATGAAATTCTTAAAAGTTCACCCTTTGACAATGGTACCTTACAACTTGTCAGGATTGGAGAAGAGACTATGCAAAACACCTCTCGTCTCCCCACGCCATGCCCATCAGTTAGTATAGACATTGACCCTTCTCAGTCTCCCCAGGACCCTGGGAACCTTCCTAGTCCCCCTCAAAATACCACCCTAATGAATAAGGCTCCAATGGTTACCAAACACCTTTATCGAGTTTTAAATCCCAGAGACACATTGACCCCTGGGACGGAGACTACCTTGGAGAAGGAAGCAGCAAGCTACCATTCAGAAGATGCGCCACCTCTCAGGACCCTGCCACAGCCTATAGGACTTACACATCTACCTACCTCCTATATCCCTCCTGCCTTTTGTTCTCCAGCCTTTCAGGAGCAAAATGCAACCCAGATATTTTTCCCCACTTCCCTTGCCTAGCCTGGCTCCCTTGTGAGAGTCTCTCCAACATAGACGGGAACAGATCAAACTTTTAAAAGAATTAAGATCCCTAGACTCTGAGCTCTGTTCATTAGCCTTAGGCACGGAGTCAATGCAAGCTGGCCCACGGCGGTCTAATACAAAGGCTAAGCCACTCCATCAGCCTGTTCTCGCCTTCCCAGTCACCCGCAGTCAGATAGATAAGCCTGCCCAGGCTGAGGTCAAAGACTTAGACGAGGATCAAGAGGAGGAAGCGGGGGAAATGGATCAAGGAGATCAGGACTCAGAGGATGAGGAGTTCACCCCTAGGCAGGAAGGAACCCAGAGTGTCTACAAAAAAATTAAGCCTGCGTTTTCTTGAAAAACATAAAAAGACTTGTGCTCACAATGGCCCCACTGTGCCCTACAAGTTGACTTTATTAGAAAGCCACAGCGCACAATGGCTTACTCCCAATGATTGGAAATTTTTAGACCGAGCTACCCTCAGTGCCGGAGATTTCCTGTTATGGAATGCAGATTTCGAGGAGCACTGTCAGGAAACTGCTCAAAAAAAATTAACTAAGGCCTCCTCTAAATCCTGAACTTATGTTAAGCTAGTGGGCTATGCGCCATTTGACACTAAAACTAAATAGGCACGTTTCCCTGCTGGAATTTTGGCGCAGATTCAGATGGCTTGCTTACATGCTTGGAGATGCCTCCCTCAAACTGGCTCGGCTACCACTTCTTTGGCAAAAATTTGACAAGGACCCAACGACCCTTATAGAAACCTTGTTCCCCGGCTTAACCTAGCTGCAGAATGCTTGCTTGGACCAAGCGAAAGCAAAAGAACTTTTGTAAAACATCTTGCCTTTGAAAACGCCAACCCGGCATGTCAGGATGTTCTTCGACCAGATAAGGAAAAAGGGAAACTTTCTGACTTTATTAGACTCTGTGCAGGGGTGGGTGCAGCCCATGCCATGGGTCTCGCCCTACATGCCCCCTTTACCAATGTCTTTCACAATCCTGGCTCATGTACTTGCTTTACTTGTAAACAACCTGGCCATTTTGCACGCAAGTGTCTGAAAGACAAACAAAGCCTAGGAATATCGTCTCCTCAAACTGGGGCTAAACCGCCCCCAGCTACCCTTTGTTCTAGATGTGGTAAATGTCATCACTGGGCCAGTAAGTGTAGATCTAAGACAAATGGCCTCAGACAGCCTATTTCTTCCTGCTTCTCAGGAAATCCCCTGCGGGGCCAGCCCCTGGCCACGACCTCCCCCAGGACAAAACCAGGGGCAACAAGGTTTATTCCCTTCCAAACTCCAAACCTACCACAAAATTCTTCCCCACAATTGCCTCCCTCCAACTAGCCACCCCAGGCAGCGCAGGATTGAACCTCTGTGCCACCACCGATACAATATTAGACTCAATGCAAGGGCACCAGATAATACCCACTAGAATTATGGGTCCCCCTTCATCTCATACGAGTGCCCTTATTCTTGGAAGAGCCTCTGCTACCTTAAATGGTGTTCAGGTCTTCCCTGGCATTAATGATAATGATTTCACTGGAGAAATAAAAATACTAGCAACAGCTATTAATGGAGTAGCGGCCATCCCAGCAGGAACAAGACTTGCACAATTAATATTCCTTCCCTTGGATTCAGGAGGCACTTCCACCGCCCAAACATACAATGGGGGACAGCCTCCCTCGGCTCCTCTGATGTATATTGGGTTCAGCCCATTTCTCACAATAGACCCACCCTTACCTTACTTATTGAAAAAAAGGAATTCCAAGGAATTCTAGATACTGGAGCTGATGCCACAATTATTTCTCACAAATACTGGCCATCAGGTTGGCCCATCACCCCATCCTTGAATGACCTAAAAGGGTTAAGAGTCAAAAAATCCCCATGTCAGTTCTAGGGCTCTTAGCTTTACTGATAAAGAGGGTAATAAGGTGACTGTCACTCCTTTCATTGTTCCTGACCTCCCTGTTAACCTATGGGGCCGAGATATTTTGAGTCAAATGGAAGTCATTCTTGCCAGTCCCAATTCCATGGTGACTCATCAAATGCTTCGTATAAATTTTGTCCCTGGTACAGGCCTTGTGAGACTGAGACAAGGACTGGTGGGGACTATAAAACCCATAAAAAAACAAATACATATGGACTTGGGTATTCTGATTTTTAGTGTCGGTTCCTGACCCTCCTGTACCCCATGCAGATAAAATTATTTGGGAGACTCAGACTCTTGTGTGGGTGGATCAGTGGCCCCTTACCCCCCCCAAAAAAATTGGAGGCTGCCTCCATGTTAGTGCAGGACAGCTGGCAGCCGGCCATGTAGAGCCCTCAACCTCACCAGGGATTACTCCTATTTTTGTTATCAAGAAAAAATCAGAAAAGCGGCATCTTTTACAATATTTGTGTGCCAGTAATAAAGTTATGTGCCTGATGGGAACACTACTGCCTCGAATTCCCACACCAATGGCTATTCCCAAAACTATTGTAAAATGGTTATTGACTTAAAAGTTTGCTTTTTTACCATTCCTTTACATCCTGAGGATAGACCCTATTTTGCCTTTAGTCTCCCTTGCATTAATTTCCACGGCCCTATGCAGAGATTTCAATGGAAGGTTCTTCCCCAAGGTACGGCCAACAGCCCTAGTCTTTGCTAAATATAAGTTGTTCAAGCAGTAGACCTTGTGAGAGAGTGATGACCACAATTTTATGTTTTACATAATATGGATGAATTTTTAATTGCTGCACCTAATTACCATGACCTTAATAATTGTTACTTGGACCATTAGAAAACCCTCACTACCTTGAGACTACGGATAGCTCCTGATAAGGTTTAAACACAGGACCCTTATACCTATTTGGGCCTTAAACTTCAAGATAATCAGATCCAAATTCATAAAATACAACTGCGTGTGAACCATCTTCACACCCTTAATGATTCTCAAAAATTACTGGGAGATATTCAATGGCTAAGAACATATTTAAAATTATCCACTTGTGTACTTTTGCCCCTTAATGATATTTTGAGAGGTGATTCCTACCCTTCCTCCCCTCAAAAGCTTACTCCCGAGGCATGACAGGCATTAAACCAAGTCACAGAGGCCATTGCCAAACAGTTTGTTACACAAATTTCTTATAACCTTCCTCTGGTTCTGGTTCTTTTACACACTCCTCATATACCCTCAGGAAAATTTTGGCAGTGATATCCATATTTTAAAAATAAAGGCTTCCCCTTGCTTTGGGTCCATTTATCCACCACATCCTCCAAGTTTATTACCGTTTATCTTGCTCAGGTAGCTTCTATTATTATTAAAGGTCGTTGCTTTCTTGACAATATTTTGGCAAAGACCCTGATAATATTTTAATTCCATATACTAATGACCAAACCCAATTTTTACTACAGAGAGGGGATGAATGGGGTATTGCCCAATCAGGCCATTTGGGAACAATTGATAACCACGTCCCCAATGACACCCTTTTATATTTTGTCCAGATACATCCATTTATTTTTCCCAAAATTACTCAAAAGGCTCCCAGTTCCAAGCCCTTACTGTCTTTACAGACGGTTCCAGTAATGGCTGTGCGGTCTTTGTTGTCAATAACCAGCCTACCACCTTTGATACTGTCTATCATTTAGCACAGTTTGTGAAATTGTTTGCCATAACACAAGTTTTTATAACATTTTGTGATAATCCTGTTAATATTCATACAGACAGTGCCTACATTGCTCATTCTGTGCCCCTGCTGGAGATTTCACCCGCCATTAAAGCTTCTTCCAATGCGGCCTTTCTGTTTCACAAGCTTCAGCAGCTAATTCAGGCCAGACAACACCCATTTTTCTTAGGACACATCAGGGCACACTCTGATCTTTCCGGCCCTCTAACACAGGTAATGCTCAAGCTGATGCAGCAACTCCTACCATCTTTCCAATTTTTGGTGGCTCCATTCAATAGGCCACGGAGCTAAACAATCTTCACCAACTAAATTCCCAGAGCCTTCGATTACTTTGTAAAATTACCAGGCAACAGAAACGAGAAATAGTAAAAGAATGCCCTGCTTGCGCTCTCTCCCTCCCCATTCAACACTTGGGAGTTAACCCCCGAGGATTACTGCCAAATCAGGTTTGGCAAATGGATGTTACTCATTTTCCTGAATTTGGAAAAACCAAATATATACACGTTTCTATCGATACCTTCAGCAGCTTTATTTTTGCATCACCACATTCTGGAGAGGCTACCAAAGATGTCCTTTCTCATCTTGTTTCAGCCTTTTCCATAATGGGTAAACCAATACATATTAAAACAGATAATTGTCCTCCATATACCAGTGCCAAGTTTAAACAGTTTTGTGCTACCTTGCAATTTTGTCATCCTACTGGAATTCAATACAAACCTCAGGGCCAAGGCATTGTGGAATGTTCCACCTTACCTTAAAGACTTGGCTATTTCGCCTTAAGGCTTCCGCCCTTGTATTTACCACTCACAGGCATTGCCTTAACCATGCATTATTTGCCCTTTCTTTTCTTACCCTAGACAGCGAAGGCCTTTCGGCTGCAGACACACACTGGCATCCCTTTTCCAATTCTGATCAGCCACCTGTTATGTGGCGAAATCCCCTTACAAATAAATGGAAATGCCCACATCCTGTCCTCATCTGGGAATGAGGCTTTAAAATTATTTTTAAAGAGTTGACAGCCATAATTAAGAGACAAAACACACATGGATCTCACATTGTAGACCTCAATGGGCCTGGCTTCATGTGACCTTTTGCCCCCTCTTTGGGAAGCCTTGCCTGTGAGAGTTCTCCAGAGGTTTCATTCAAATGAGCTTCCTCAAAATTTTATGGTTCCTGGATAAATGGGAAACACACAGTGGCTCCAAATTCATCCTTGAAAAATGGCGAGAAAAATACCATGAAATTTTGGACATTCCCTTGACCAGATGGCACTGGAAAACATTTCCATGTCCTATTGCTGATCAGGAGTATACCAGACAGTGCCTTGATTGACTGGGCTTCATGAAAATGCTGTAGAACAGAGATGCCAGTAAGTTGGAGCCTTCTGAGTAGTGAGCCTAGAGTAGTGGTTAGCAAGTGTGTGATAATACATCTGTGCTGTGGCCATGTAGATCTGCCATTGGCTTCCAAATGTACTGTGACTGACATGGTGCAGCCAGCAGACAATTATATGAAAAGGCATCTTGGTATATGGAGACGTTTCTGGGCAATGTTCAGAATCAGGTTGCTATGGAAAAGAGTGCAAGCTATGTGGGGTAGAAGCCTAGTTGGTGCATTCTCCGCAGACACTGACCAACCACATGTGACAGAATGCCGTGCAGCACTGCGACCAATTTGGACTCCTTGTATTTTGTGAAGCAAATACCAAACTCCCATTGTAGCAGCAAGAAAGACCATTAAAAGTGGAGTATGACCAAAGGGCTTCACAGTCCACATGGGGAGACGCTTAGCCCCAATGGCCATTGTTTACCTACAAAAAGAGAATTCATCACTGCTGCACCATTTTCATTGGAAAATAAGAACACATGTCCTTCAGGTCACATAGATGCATATCTAGCTTTGATGGTCTCAAAACAAAGGAAGCTAAAGCTCCTGACAACAACATATATTTCAAGTGCCCAGCCTCAGAGGCAGTTTCTCAAAATGTCTTTAGGCCAGGAAACCTCTATATTCATAGACACAGGGTACAACTCTTTGTACCCCCAATACTAATTTATACGTCTTCAAAATATTGCTCCCAGAAATGGTACAAGAAATACTCATGTCACCTGATCTACATATACATTGTATCACAGTAATATTCTGAAAACAAAATGCAAAGGTCAAACTTATGATTGTACCAAAACCTAAATGGAAAGTGAACCTGCATTACTAAAATCATCCATGTCCACTTGCCTAATGCTCTCAAATGTCAATCCTATTGACGTCTACATATTTCTTTTTTCCTTAGATTATATAATTAAAGTCAAACATGTTGAATGTGTAATCCTATCACTAACTTTATGCTTTGCCTGATTTCATAATGTCTCTATTGATATCTGCTTTCCTACATGTTTTCTCCAGTTCATCATTGTGACTGACTCTTCACATGTGCTGACATTTATATTCACTCTCTATATGAAACCCTATTGCTAAAGGACTTTTTTTCCCAAATCCTATATTCACTCTTCTTCCTAAACCTACCAACTATATTCCTAATCTTACTGACTATCCCGTTTTGAATGGATGTTCTTTTCTACATTCAGTCATCCAAGTAAATGTCAGGTGAGCGTCGGAGGAAGAGACCACCCAGAATCTACCTCATGCAACAGCAAAGGGTTTATTGGGGGTCCAGCGTGCTGGTACTCATAGCTCACTTGAATAGAGCAGAGATCCCTGAGAACAGCTTAAGCAGAGCTTATATACTTTCCTTGGAGAGGGCAGGGAGGGATTTTTATTAATGGATCAAGGCGAGTGGGCAGTTTGCGCGTAACCGGGTGAGGGAGTGCATTCTGTAGTTTGGCAGTTGGGGACAGCACATTCTGGGAACAAGATTAGCAAACATTTCTCAAGATTTCAACAGTGTTTTGTTAAGCGTACAGAAAAACAGAAAGTGACAAGTGCCTATTTTATTAACCTTTCATTCCCCACTTTTTCTTCTGGCTACTTTTAGTCATAAAAGTGATCATTGGGGGGTGTCACATTTTATGTCTGCTAGTGGGGTATTAACATAAGTTTAACTTGTCCAATTTGAGATTGGAGAAAAGAAATTACATGGTTGAACAAACAGAGTTTATAGTTAGCAATAATATGAGGATTATTATTGGACCAGCCAGGGTTGATAAATACGTAGTTAAACAGGGGGATTGTGTGAACCAAGACTCAAACCACCCTTTTTTGGCCTCTCTCTCTCATTGACACTCTTCAAGTTGTCCTTTTAATTTACTCATAGATTTTTTTACAACTCCATAATGGTCAGCATAAACACAACATTCTTCCATCAATGCAGAACAAAGGCCCCCTTCTCTCATGAAGAGGAGTTTCAACCCTTGACTGTTCTGTAAAACAACTTCAGAGAGAGAGGTTAAAGATTTCTGCAAAGCTGTGATGGAGGTTTCTAATATCTTTAAGTTTTGGTCTATTGCTGCTTCTAATTGTGCCATTTGTTGTGTCCCATGGACCAAGGCAGTGGTTCTTGTGCCCACCTCTGCTGCAACTCCTATTTCTAATAGGATGGCTAAAGTGAGGGATATATGTGCCCATTGGAACCAGGTTTTATTTCCCCCTATTTGAATTTCAAATGAACATGCATCAGGATAAAGCACTCTGGGAAACATCTGCACCATTACACAATTAATCATATCTGTTGACAACTTCATGAAAACATAAAAAATGTTTAATTATATAGAATTATACTGCTGTAGGGACAGACAAGGCAAGGCGCCTAAGATAGTACCGAAGACAGGGAAACAGTCCTATTCGTTTGCAACCAGATTCAGAGGGCATTACTTCTGTTGTAATCAATAAATCCCCTGAAACCCAAGTTTAGGTAGTTTCAGAATTTTGTACCCAACATGTAAAGGAAGGGGCCCAGAAGTTCACAGTCTGCAGAAGTTCACAAAAAGCAGTTTATTTTTCTGTTTTTTTTCCTCTGTTCTTGGCAAGTTAACTTTTCAAGGACACCTGGGTTAGGGAGAGCTCTTTCTTCCCTTTAATTTTCACCCTGCCAGCTGTTACCATGGAGCCCAGTTTGTAACTTCTGTATCTTAGAAATGTAGCCATCTCTGTGAATCCCTAGCTCATGGCCAGAGGCCTTGTACACATATTTTGTGAAAAACTAGTAAGGGGGTGTCTACCTTAGGAGTGCAGATTTTTTAGCCAGTGGCCAAGTAGAACAGGGCAACAAGTAAAGAGGAATTTTATCTACTCTGAAGTCTTTTATAGGGACTCTTTTGCTGAAAGTCCTAAAGTCAGCCATGATGAAGACTTCTGAAGAAGGTCAGATAAGACTTTTCGGTGGGCCTGGTACAGAGGGGGCAGATGGGGTAGGTGGGGCTGAGAGCAGTTCTGAAGATCTGAGAATGAGGAAGGAAAGATGTAAAGGAATAATGGAAAAGGGGTTTGGGATTTTCCTAGCAACAAATACTTGAGCAGTAGAACAGGTAGAGCAGAGGAGAAAACTGGAGTTAGTATCACTAAAAGCCTGTAAGGGACTTTAAATTCTGAGTAACATTTTTCAGTGATGACAAAGAAACTTTTAAGTCCATTTTCATTACATCTTGGATAGGGGTCTGAGGGCTCTCCTCAGCTGGTTTGAGATTTGGGTTAGCTGGTAAGAGGACCTGGTGGGATCCGGTGCGGACACTGATAGGAGAAGAGAGGAGGGAGTTGGTGGAGGGGTACTTCATTACCTGCTACCTCAGCAATTGGGCAATGGTCTGAGAACTGGCAGAGGTTTGGATTTTTGATCTAGTAATTGGAGGGGAGAAATCATGTTGCTGTGGTGATAGTGATAGCAGAGAGACTGGAGCAGAAGGCTAAGGGTGAGGATCTATTGGAGAAACATAGGTCAGGATGTGAGCGAAGGAGGGAAAAGGCCTCCACATAGGGGAATCTCCTTTCACACTTTTGAGCATTTGCAGAAGTTAAAAATGTCACGCAGAATTTGAGGACCTAGAGACCCCACTGTGGGCCATCGGTTTTGGTTATCTAATTGGTAATATGGCCAATGCTGTGTACAGAATTTTTTTTATTGGTTATTCAAAACATTACAAAGATTGCAGAATCACATTGGTTACACATCCACAATTTTACATAATTCCATAATAGTAACTGTTGTATTCTGCTACCTTTCCTATTCTCTACTATCCCCCCTCCCCTCCCCTTCCATCTGCTCTCTCTACCCCATCTACTGTAATTCATTTCTCTCCTTATTTTTTTTCCCATTCCCCTCACAACCTCTTATATGTAATTTTGTATAACAATGAGGGTCTCCTTCCATTTCCATCCAATTTCTCTTTTCTTTCCCTTTTCTCTACCGAATTTGATGAGAAGCTTGAGATCCATCAGGCAGTCCCTGTATGCTCACATCCCCATGACTTAGAGAAGAAGTCGGCTTTCCCCCCACACAGCCATGATTTCATGTGGCTTTGATAGTCCACCAGGCAATCATAGTAATCTAGGCTAGCCAACCTGCATCTGGCTCACTTGTCCCTACATCCATTAGGTTTGTTTCCATTGTCTACGGTTTGGAAGGGATTTAATGGAATTTTAGTGGCATCCTCTTCATCAGGGTTATCCCAATAGGAAAGACGTATAGCCAGCTAATAAATGTCTGGGTAGAGAGATGGTCACTAGTTACCTAATTGGGCTGTATACGAGATAGACCATAATTCTTTTCCAGTAGGATTTGTGATCAGCCATCGCTGCTGAATGGGCTGATGAGGGTTAGGACTACTGGTGGTCAAGGGGAGAGTCTATAGCTTTGTCCACATGGCGAATACACAATTTGAAAGGGTTACCAGCCTTTTCCAGTTTCCAGCCAGAGTCTCAACAGGCCGCAGGCTTGAGATGAGAGGTATGGATCCAGGAAATGATTCTGTCTACCTTTACCGCTGTAGGTGTTATAAGTAGCACCTGGTATGGTCCTTTCAAGCTGGGTTCCAGGGATGACACCTGATGTCGTCTTACATTGAAGAAGTATCTTACTTGATGTTGATTTGGAGTCCTCTCGTCCCCAGGTTGTTAGGCAGTGGCCATCTGTTTTCACAGGTATCCTGAGTTCTTTCAAGAGCTTTAAGTCTGTAAAGCAAATGGGTGTGAAAGAAATCGTTAAGTCTTAGAGTTGGGGTTAGGTCCCTTACTGGAGGAGGGGCACCATAGAAAATTTCATAGGGGGTGAGGTTACACAAAGAAACAGAGGGAGTATTTCTTGCATTAAACAGTTCATAAGGCAGGAGCATAGTCCAATATTTTATGCCGGTCTCTAAGCTTAATTTCGTTATGGTCTCTTTAATGTTTCTATTCATTCATTCTGCCTGTCCTGAACTCGGGGGTCTATAAGCACAATGTAACTTTCAATAAATCCCCAAGGTCCTGGCTAACCCCTGACTTATGTGGGTTATGAATGCCGGTCCATTATCACACCCTATTACTTTAGGCAGGCCGTATCTTGGAAAAATATCTCCCAGGATCTTCTTCACCACAATTTGCACTGTTTCTTTTTTTTTTTTTTTTGGTGGGAAAGGCTTCAATCCATCCTGAAAATGTATCTACAAAGACTAGGAGATATTTAAGTCCATAACTTGCTGGCTTTATTTCAGTAAAGTACACTTCCCAGAATTGTCCTTGTCTGGTTCCTCATAGGTGCTTTCCTGTAGGAAGCTTGGAAGGATAAGAATTAACCATTTGATGGACCTGACAGGCTTTTGTTAACCATTCAGTTATTTCCTTTAACTGTGAGTCGGTTAGTGGAAAACTCTGTTCTTGATCCTTCATAAATGCATGTAGTTTCTTTAAACTAAGGTGAGTGATTTGAAGTACATTATCTACTGACATAGTTAGAGCAGTGAATATAGGAGTTTTTACTGAAGGATTTAGAAATTCCACTTGGGGGCCTTCAGGGTTAAAAGTTATTTTGGCCCGGAGCTTGGTGAGCAGAACTCTGCCTATCAATGGGGCCGGGCATTCTGGGATTACATGGAAGGAGTGATGGATTTTTCCTTTCCCCTGGTCCCAGGTCCTCTTAGTTGTCCAAGCCCGATATTTACTGCAATTAGCCCCTTGAATTAGAGATCTTTTATTTGATAGAGGGCAAAATGGAGCCTTAATGGCTGAGTATATTGCCCCTGTATCCACTTCAATGTTTACTGGGGTGCCCTCCACTTCAAAAGTTAACCTGAGCTCGGGGAGGGGATCTGATCCCCAACTTTCTTAGTCATCCTCCAGAGTCAGGATGGCTGGCTGGCGTGGCTGTCTCTTTCTAGGGCTCTCTTTGGCCCAGTGTCCTTTTTCTTTACAGTAGGCACATTGATCTGAGGCCAGGGGTGGCCTCTAGTTTGGGCCCAGGTATCCCTTCCTGTCTCCATGTTTCTTATTTCTGGCCTATTTGTTGTTGTGACCAGGACCTGAGTCAATTCCTTAGTCTGTCTTTTGTTTCTTTTATCCACCCTTTGCTTCCTTATCTTCCTCAGTTTCTCTCGTATAGTATACGTTTTTGGCTTCTCTGACTAAATCTCTCAAAGTCATATCTTGTAATCCATCTAAGTGTTGTAACTTTCTTTAAATATCCATGGCAGCTTGCCCAATAAAGGCCATCATGACAGATGCCTTTTGAGCCTCTGCCTGAGTATCAAAAGGAGTATATCTCCTATATGCCTCCATAATTCTCTCTAGAAACATAGAGTGAGATACATCAGGCCCTTGAATAATCTCTATTACCTTGGCCAAATTAGTTGGTCGCCTAGCAGCCACTAAGATACCCGCTATTAGAGCCCGGAGATAAGTGGACAGATGCTCCCTACCTTCAAAGGTGTTGGGGTCCCAGTTTTGTCGATTCTAGGGAATGCTGGGTTGAATATGTTGGGAAGTTGTGTCAGTCACCCATCTGGTCCGAGGATATTATTTTCTAGCTTCCAGGAGGATTCTCTTTTGTTCCTCTGTCATGAAGAGAGTCCCTAGGTGTTGTTGGCAGTCATTCCAAGTAGGCTGGTGTGAAAACATCTATGAATCAACCACACCTGAGACACGAGTGGGGTCCTCTTAAAAGGGGGGATTGTTATTTTTCCAGTTATATAGGTCTGAAGCGGAGAAAGGCCAATACTGGTAGGCTTGCATTTTTTCCCCATGGCCATCATCAATCATTGGCACATAGGGACGGAGGGGGAGCATCACGGGAGTTCCAGGATTTTCAATCTTTCATTGATGGTGAGTTCCTTTAGCCGGGCCAGGTTCCTCCAGGGGAGGAGGGGCTGTGTGTGCCGCGGGGGAGTTTTCTGGAGGGTGCTTGGCTGGTTTAGCTTCCTCCAATGGCGGAGAGGCTGAGTCAGCAGCAGGGGAATCACTTAGAGGGTGTTGGGGGTTGGGAGACCAGGGCAAGGGATAAGGAGAGGGATGAGAGTCCAGTAGAGTTAAATCTTGTGACTTAGGCAGAAAAGAGGGTGGAGGAGGAGGAGGAGCAGAGGGTTTGAGAGATCGTGGGGGAAGCATTAGGAGCAGGGGCAGGGGCAAAGAAAGGCTTCACCCATGGAGGAGATTTGCAGAGGTAATGCCGGGTTAAGATATATGGCTTTTGATCTGGATGGCTATGTGGCCCTTCCTGAAAGACAATATCTCTGACTTTTTAAATTAGTGAGAAGTAGAAAAATCCTTCTAAGGGCCATCCGAATCCAAAGGTGGGCCACTCTGAGGCACAGAGAGTCTGCCAGGTCCAGCGGTTTACTGAAAAAGAAAGCCCTTAAGCCGAATTTGGTCCAGTGATCAAGGGTCAGGGACAGAGGCATTGAAGTACTCTTTTCCATAATGAAAAATGCACAAACAGTAAAAGCAACGACACATGACACAGACAAGACAAGACAATAAAGACAGGAAATGGACGTCCAACACTGAGACGAGGACTGAGTAGCCGGCAATACCTGATGGGCTGGCAATACCGAATCTGAAACAAAATATCACTGAGTTGAGGAGACTATTGTTCCTTGATTTTCAGAGTCCTCTGGGGTGTTCCTCAGGGTGGTGGCCTGTGGCTCTGTGACACATCTGTCAGCCACCGTGAGAGAGAGCTCACACTCTTCATTGACAGCCATTTTGCCAAGCTCTAACCTGAAACCTGACACCAGAAAGAGGCGCCTTACAAATCCCTTGAGGAGCCAGTTGGGGTCTCTCGTCCGCTGCTGCCAGAACTCGGTGGAACCTCCATATGTAAAGGTCGGATGAGTGTCAGGCGAAGAGACCTCTAAGAAACTGTCTCATGCAAAAGCAAAGGGTTTATTGGTGGTCCAGCATGCTGGGGCTCAGAGCTCACTTCAATAGAGCAGAGAGTCCTGAGAACAGCTTAAACAGGGCTTATATACTTTCCTTGGGGAGGGCAGGGAGGAAAGTTAAGTATACAGAAAAACATGAAGAGACAACTACCTATTTTACTAACTTTTCACTAACGACTATACTTTGCCAGATTTCCTAATGTCTCTATTGATATCTATTTTCCTACATATTTTTCCCAGTTCATCATTGTGACTGACTCTTCACATGTGCTGACATTTACATTTACTCTATACCCGAAAAGCTATAGCTAAAGAACTTTTGGTGCAAATTCTATACTCACTCTCCTTTCTAAACTACCGACTATCTTCTTAATCTTACCGACTATCACTTTTTGACTGGAAGTTATCTTTGACAATCAATCATCCAAGGCACAAGGTCCAATGCAATTGTATATCGATGTACCTGAGACATCTGTGCAGAAAATAAATCAAAGCTAAGTATCACAATCAAGGTCCTAATTCACTTCTGGGTTTTAAATCTTACATAGATTTCTGTTTTCATACTTATATTTTACCTATATATTCTTGTAATTATCGCAGGTCTTCAATACCATTATTCATCCAGCTGAATGATTCCTAACCCAAATCAAACCTGTTATTAACCCTAACCATACACTGTTGCCTCAATCTAACTTTACAGAAGAGCAGGGACAGAGATGGTCTTACAATACAAAAATGTAGGATTCCTTCAAACTACTGAGAAACTCAAAGGTCCATGCAAAAATGATCCCTGCAGAAGTTGTAGGCAGCTATGTAGGAACTGAGAGAGCAAAAGTCATCTTTCATTGTAAAAAACTTGGTCAGGATGAAGGAATGTGTCTGAATCAGCCTCTGTCTTCTTAATTTAGAGAAGAAGGACCCAACCAGGCCTGTGTTGAGAGCTGTTCCTGGGTGCCTATGGTTGATATACCATTCTAAGTTGTGAAAGTGTCACAGGAAGTAGGGGCAGCCTCCATTTCATGGGACTCTTGGAATCAACTGTTAGGACAACGTGGTTGCCAAGGCAGTGACCTTATTCACTTTCTGAAGGAAGTGACCTCACCTCACAACCTTGGTGACAAAACTCTCTGAACTTGGGATCCAGGAAGCCAGTCACCAAAATCCAGTCCCAGTCCCACTCCCAGGGGTCTCACTTGCTTGGATTTACCAAGGACAGATTTAGTCTTCCTTGGTACCTACTGATGTGAAGATGACCAAATGCCAGAAAGCTCTGAAAAGTCACCTTTACTGAGAAAGCAGGTATTGGATCACCGCTGGCTCCTCAGTAGTTCAAAATGTTGACCAAAGAGACCAGATCTGAGACAGGACAGGCCATTTTGTGGGAATAAAATATGGTCCACAATTAGAGAAACTCTGGATAGTCACAGACCTACTTCGGGGAAGGAGGTGCCTTTGTGGGTGTGGGTGTGAGTTTGTGGATTTGTCTCATGTTCTCAGAATAGGTAGGAAAGTCGGTATGTTTTGTTTGGTGTAGACTGTTTCGAGTAAGTCGTTTGACAAGGCGAGTGTTTCTATGTCTGTGTATCCCACGGTGTCCATGGTTGTAGACATTAGAAAAGAGAATGCATCAATTGATATGTCCTGTCTAGTTGAAAGCTTCCCAGCATTCATCCTGCCCAATTTATGAATGGATTTCAGCTTGCCTTATCGATGGGCAACACTTGCTATCTTTCAAAGTTTCTGCTTTCTTCCTGAATTCTGGCCACTCTCCAGAATAGGCTCATGGTTTTGTGTCCAATATATGTACCACTTCCAAGCCCTGTGACATCGCCATGTACTGGATAGCTGAAGGGAATGGCGAGCATCTCAGAAAACTCAGGTATCAGTATGATCAGGAGAGTCTCAGTGGAGAAACCCTGTTTGGGCCTTTTAATTACCAGTTGTTCTGCTGCCCTGAATGTCTGAAAGGTCTTTGCCTCAGGCCACCCCTTTTTGAAGCCTGAAAAAAACTGTTTTCACATGGAAATGAATGGGCATCACCTGAGGCTTTTTGCTTAATTCCTTTGGAAAGGATGTGTCTGAATCAGCCTTTTGGCCCTGTGTGAGGCTTAGGCTTAGATTCTCAGCACCTGATGGATCTAAAGAAGGATCCCATGTGTGCATACAAAACCAAAATAGCCAAAAGAGCAGTCATTCTGGATGAAGTCTCTCCCCTTCCTTTGTGAGGTTCTAGACCTACATCAAGTTAGAATAGGAATGCTTTGGGTCAAATAATTTCTTCAAAGCCCTGCAGAGGCTAGCCCGTAGGAGCTTGCGTTTCCTCATGTCTCCAATTCAGACAAAGAATCTAAACCCCACAGTCAGTAGTCCTCAAATTGGAGAAGCAGAGAAGTATTAACAGCAGGCCTATGTGATCACACCAGGTTCACAGGAAGGGTGTCCAAGCCACCCTGTTTTTAGGCACTTTAGGGGCAAGGGAGATTATTTTGGAGACTGTCTTGGTCTGCACCCCTCATAGAAACATCCAACCAGAGGTTATGAAGAGTGTTTATAGGAAAGATCATGAGGCCCATGTGGGAGTGTGTTGGTTTTAATTGTGGTCATTTGTGTGGTGGTTGGAAGAGATGACTGGGTCCACCTTGACATGAACTCTGGTGTGATTCCCCTAAGAGACTGAGTTCTGGAACTGAACTCAGAGATGTATTGCCATGAATTGTGTTGGGATGTTATGAGTCCACGCATGAGAGTCGTCCTTGGAAACTGAGATGTATGCCCAGGTTGTATTTCCACAAAGCACTGGGAATCACAGCCAAGATATCACATGATTTTATTCTGAAATACTTGGCAGCCATAGTTGAGAGTCAAAACACACATGGACCTCACATTGTAGACCTCAATGGGCCTGGATTCACGTGACCATTTAGCCAATCTTTGGGAAGCCTTGCCTGTGAGAATTCTCCATAGCTTTCATTGACATGAGCTTCCTCAAAATTTAATGGTTCTGGATTGATTTGAAACGTACAGTGCCTCCAACTTCATCTTTCAAAAATGGCTAGATAAATACCAAGAAATTTTTGAAATTCCCATGACCAGGTGGCACTGGAGAACCTTTGGATGTCCTGTTGCTGATCATGAGTATACCAGACAGTGCCTTGATTGACTGAGTTTCATGAAAATGGTGTAGAACAGAGATGCCAATAAATTGGAGCCTGCTGAGTACTTGGCCTAGAGCAGTAGTGGGCAGGTGTGTGATAAAACATTTGTGGTGGGGCCATGTGGATCTGCCATTAGCTTCCAAATGTCTTGTGACTGACATGGTGCAGCAAGCAGTCCCTTCTATGTAAAGGCATCTTGTAATATTGAGAAGTTTCAAGGAAAGTTTCAGAATCAAGTTGCTATGGTCAATGGGGAAAGTTATGTGGGATAGAAGCATGGTTGGTGCATTGTCCTGCAGAAACTGACCCACCACACGTGACAGAACTCCCTCCAGCACTGTGTCCCAGTTGACCTCTTTGTATTTTGTGAAGCAAATACTAAACTCCCAGTGAAGCTTCAAGAAACACCATGAAAACTTTAGGATCACAAAATGGCTTCACAGTCCACACAGGGAGACACTTAGACCCCAGGGGCCACAGTTTAGCTACAAACAGCAAATTCAGCACTGCTGCTCATGTTCAGTGGAAAATAAGAAACCATGTCCTCCAGATCACATAGATGCAGACCCACCTTTATTGGTCTCACTAGAAACGAAGCTAAAGCACTTGACAACAACATATGTTTCAAGTGCCCAACCTCAGAGGCAGTTCCACAAGAAGTCTTTAGGCCAGAAGAGCTCCAGTTTGTGGAGTGTTTACCCTGTCCCTTACTTTTGGAAACTCCTTAGCATATTCTATTCCAAATATGTATTCACAGATTTTCTAACTCTTCTCCTCTAATTTTGTCTTACTTGGGGACTAGGTAATGTCAAGCCATTGTTCTGGATGACAGTGGGAACAATTTTTTGTAGCACATATTTGCATACACATTGGATTCATTTTATAATTTTCCAGTCAAAATAGTGAATCCCTCACACTAACCCCTACGCTACTAAACTCTGACTAGAATAATAACCCAAACAGAATTGAAATACAAGCAGTTCAGAGGAGGCATGGTGTATAGTTGGACTTGCGTTTTGCATTATATAGGGTAGGAGTTATGAATCTAGTCAATTATTTGGTTGAAAGTATTCTCCATGTTTTTTTAAAGTTAACAAATATGTGAATTCCTGTCTCCCTTTCTCTGTAGCCTATTTAGCACATGTAGTTTTATATGCACATATAGATTCATACCTGGTATCACACGTATATTTTTGGTGAGGTGGATGACTTGGCATATAGAAATTGTGAGAAGATATCACTCCTTCTAAAAGCTGTTGGAATTGAGAATTCAACCTATGGGTGATCCTCCTATTTAAATAGCATTATACATAAATCCATGTTCAGTAAAATAAATATTTTTGAATCTGGGGATGATATGTATTTCATGATGAATTTCGATTGGCATATATAATGCTACTTTTTAATGTCTCTCTGTGTGTGTCTGTGTATATATATATATATATATATATATATATATATATATATATATACCCTCCAGATTTTTCAAAATATTAAATATATGTGTCTTATTATGCACTCCCAAATTTCATTCATATTCATGTATGTGGATTTATAATCTACTTTTCAAAAGATTATTCTCAGAAATATTCATCCACCTGAAATAACATTTTGGTTTACTAGTACTAAAAACTATCTTCAGTAAATGGTGCATAGAAATCCTAATATTTTGACATTGCAAGATGGCCATGAATAGAGTGCATCACACCCTTTGTACTGCTCAACTTCACATGTGAATAAGGAGTTAGAATGACGAAAAAGTATCTTTTTAGGATCTTACAGAAAAATGGGTGTGCCTGGAACCTAGAAGAATTATTTCCACCACCGAGGTCCTGTAATTGAGTCACAAACAAGAGCCAACTATGCGACCGAAGATCTGGGGTGGCTGATCCGTGCGGCCCATGCCGTGGCTACAGACGGCGGGCCTCCACCGTGAAGCGACCAGCATGCAGGGAGAAACGTTGCTGCGGATTCTGTGGAATCCAGCTAGCTCACCCGCCACTGAGCCCGGGGCTGAGTTCGGGATTTCAGATGGGGAAGAAAGTGTTACAGTTCTATCCCCCACAACCGAAACTCCACCGAGGAAACCAACGGCCACCATCTTGGAGAGCTGAAGTATCCACCACCACTCTCCGACAGATTGCAACAACAAAACAGGTGTGTGTTACTCAGCTTATCTCCCATACAGCAGGTAATTCGCAAAAATTCTCTCTTAGGCTTTCCGGGGGAGGGATTACCAGAGAAAGCCTTCATAAAGACGGGGGGAAAACTAGTGGCACCTGACCTTCAACTTCCCCTCCCATCACCGGTGAAAACAAAACTTGTCTAGCCAGCGCAATGGGTGGGGCAAGCGGAAAAAATCAAAACAATTGAGTGCCAGTGTTCCCAATAGACACACTCCACACCCAAGGAACGGCAGGCAAAGAGTACAGTTTGAGCTGCCAAGAGGCATCACTGAGGGGAAATCTGGTGTAGCAGGGGAAATCAGGACTCGCAGAGGAAACCAGGGGACCAGAGGACAGACACGCGTGACTAGGAGGCTGGAGAACGCCTGCCCACCAGCAACCAATCACCCGCTGGCTGCCTGCGCAATTGGTCAGCTAGAGATCATCCGCCCGCCGGTGACAGCCCATTCGCTGATTGCACAACTGGATGGCTGGAGACCGCCCGCCCGCCAGCGACCGGGAGGTGAAACCAACCAGAGACAGTCCAGTCCCACCCCCCCATTCAAACACCCCTGCAAGGAGCCTGGGGCCCGCCATAGCAGACAGGTGACATCACTGGAGCTCAGCTGTCGGAATTCCTTCCAAGTGGAATCCACTTTTGCAGGCATAGTCTACAAACACAAAAGAGAGACAACAGAGATATATAAAACCAAAACAAATCTATTGAAGAAAGCAGAAACACAGCAATCAAGTTGAGCTGAAAAGTAACGTGAACATCATGAAAAAACAAGGGAAAAAAAGGTGTGCAAAAAATGCAGGACAACTAAATTCTAAAGGAGGACCGTGAAGCATCAGAAATAGGGATAGGGAAAAAACTCAAGGCATACCTAACTCAGATGGAAAGGAATATTAGAGAAGACATGAGGCAGCAAGTCCAAGCAATAAAAGTATATTTTGAAAATCAAATAAACAAACAAATTCAAATGGCAAAGAATGAGCTTTACCAGGAGATAGAGACATTAAAAAGAAATATCAAACAGTAATCCTAGAAATGCAGCAAAGTATAAACCAAATTAAAAACTCAAACGAAGAGTATTACAAATAGACTATATCAAGTAGAAGTTAGAACGTCAGATAATGAAGACAAAGTTTATCAACTTGAAAAGAATAGAGTAAACACAGAAAAGATGCTTAAATCCCATGAGCAATCTATTCAAGAGATATGGGATGTCATAAAAAAAAACAAATTTGAGAGTCATTGGGATAGAAAAAGGCATAGAGATTCAAACCAAAGGAATGGACAACATATTAAATGAAATAATTCTAGAAAATTTCCCAGAGATGAAAGATGGAATGGATTGCCAAATCCTGGAAGCCTACAGGACCCCAAGCATTCAAAACCATAATAGATCAACTCCAAGACAAATATTTATGAAGATAGCCAGAACAAGGACATACAGAACAAAGAGAGAATATTAAAAGCTACGAGAGAAAGTAGGCAGGTTACATTCAGGGGTAAACCAATTAAGTTAACGACTGATTTTTTTCATCACAAACTTTGAAAGCAAGAAGATCCTGGAACAAAGTATTTCAAACGCTCAAAAATAATGGATTCCAACCAAGAATACTGTACCCAGCAAAATTAAGCTTCAGATTTGACAATGAAATTTAAGTCTTTCACGATAAACAAAAGCTAAAAGAATTTACAGCCAGAACACCAGCAGTGCAAAGCATTTTGAGCAAAATATTACAAGAAGAGGATTTGAAAAGTAATGCCTGAAACTAGCAGCAGGAGGTATCTCAGTAAAGGGAGAGGAAAATAACCAAAAAGTAAAAACTAACCAAAATAAATGAATAAATAAATAAATAAATAAACAAACAAACAAACATGACTGGAAGTACAAATCATATTTCAATTGTAACCTTAAATGTTAATGGCCTAAACTCACCAATCAAGAGACATAAGCTAGTAACCTTGATCAAAAAAAAAAAAAAAATCCAACAATATGCTGCCTTCAGGAGACTCATATGATAGGTAAAGACATACAGAGGCTGAAATTAAAAGTTTGGGAAAAATCATACCACTCACATGACCCTCGGAAGCAAGCAGGAGTGGCCATACTCATATCGAATAAAATCAACTTCAAACCTACGTTAATCAAAAGGGATAAAGAAGGACACTATATACTGTTAAAAGGAACCTTGCACCAACAATGCATAACCATTATCAATTTGTATGCACCAAACAATTGAGCTGCAACACTCATAAAACAAACTCGCCACAAGTTCAAGAGTCAAATAAACTACAACACAATAATTATGGGTGACTTCAACACACCGCTCTAGCCATTAGACAGATCCTCTAGACAAAAACTGAATAAAGAAACTATAGAATTCAACAGCAAAATCAGTAACCTAGACTTCACCGACATATATAGAATATATCAACCATCAAAAAGTGGATACACGTTCTTCTCAGCAGCACATGGATCCTACTCAAAGATAGACCATATATTATGCCATAGGGCAATTCTTAGTAAATATAAAGTCGTGGAGATAATACCATGCACCATATCTGATCATAATGGAATGAATCTGGAAATCAATGATAAAAGAAGGAAGGAAAAATCCTACATCACATGGAAAATGAACAACATGCTACTGAATGATCAATGGTTTACAGAAGACATAAAGGAGGAGATAAAAAAATTCGTAGAGACAAATGACAATACAGACACAACATACTGGAATCTATGGGACACAATGAAAGCAGTTTTAAGAGGGAAATTCATTTCTTGGAGTTCTTTCCTCAAAAAAAAAAAAAAAAAAGAAAAATCAGCAAATAAATGAACTCACACTACACCTCAATAACCTAGAAATGGAAGAGCAAAACAACAGCAAATGTAGTAGAAGACAAGAAATAATTAAAATTAGAGCAGAAATCAACGAAATTGAAACAAAAAAAATTGAAAATATTGATAAAACTAAAAGTTGGTTCTTTGAAAAAATAAATAAGATTGACAGGCCCTTAGCCATGCTAAGGAATAGAAGAAAAGAGAGAACACAAATTACTAACATACGGGATGAAAAAGGCAATATCACAACAGACACTACAGAAATAAGAAGATAATTAGAAAGTATATGGAAACCCTATGTTCCAATAAAATAGATGATAGTGAAGATATCAATAAACTTTTTAAGTCATGCGATCTGCCCAGATTGAGTCAGGAAGACACACACAATTTAAACAGACCAATAACAAAGGAAGAAATAGAAGAAGCCATCAAAATACTACCAACCAAAAAAAGCCATGGACCGGATGGGTATACAGCAGAGATCTACAAAACCTTCAAAAAGGAATTAATACCAATACTTTCCAAGCTATTTCAAGAAATAGAAAAAGAAGGAACTCTTCCAAATTCATTCTATGAGGCCAATATCACCCTGATCCCAAAACCAGACAAAGATACTTCAAAGAAAGAAAACTACAGACCAATATCTCTAATAAACTTGGATGCAAAAATTCTCAATAAAATCTTGGTGAATCGAATACAAAAGCATATAAAAAAAATTATGCACCATGATCATGTAGGATTCATCCCTGGGATGCAAGGCTGGTTCATTATACGGAAATCAATAAATGCTATTCACCACATCAATAGACTTAAAGACAACAACCATATGATCGTATCGATAGATTCAGAAAAAACATTCGACAAAGTTCAGCATCCCTTTATGTTGAAAACACTAGAAAAACTAGGGATAACAGGAACTTACCTCAAGATTGTAAAAGCTATATATGCTAAACTTCAGGCTGGCATCATCCTAAATTGAGAAAAGCTGAAGGCATTCCCTCTAAAATCTGGAACAAGAGGGATGCCCTCTATCACCACTTCTATTTAATTCAGTTCTTGAAATACTAGGCATAGCAATTAGACAGACAAAAGAAATTAAAGGCATAAAACTAGGAAAAGAAGAACTTAAATTATCGCTATTTGCGGATGACATGATAATATATTTAACAGACCCAAAAGGGTCTACAGAGGAACTGCTAGAGTTAATAAATAAATTCAGCAAAGTGGCAAGATATACAATCAACACGCATAAATCAAAGGCATTCCTGTATATCAGCAGCAAAACTTCTGAAATGGAAATGAGGAAAACCACTCCATTCAAAATATCCTCAAAGAAAATAAGATAATTGGAAAAACAATTAAATAGTTGGGAATCAACCTAACAAAAGAGGTGAAAGATTTATAAATGAAAACTACAGAAACATAAAGAGATAGAAGAAGATCTTAGAATATGGAAAAATATACCCAATTCATGGATAGGCAGAAGTAGCATTATCAAAATGGCGATATTACCCAAATTCTCTACAGGTTTAAATTGATGCCAATCAAAATCCCAACGACATTTCTTGTAGAAAAGATAAAGCAATCATGAAATTCATATGGAAAAACAAAAGACCCAGAATAGCAACAGCAATTCTAAGCAGGATGTTTGAATCTGGAGGTATAGCGATACCAGACTTCAAACTGTACTACAAAGCAATAGTAACAAAAACAGCATGGTACTGGTACCAAAACAGGCAGGTGGACCAATGGTACAGAATTGAGGACACAGAAACCATTCCACAAAATTACAACTTTCTTATATTTGATAAAAGGGGCTAAAAACCTGCAATATACGAAGGACAAATGGTGCTAGAAAAATTGGAAATCGATATGCAAGAAAATGACACTGAATCCCTTTCTCTCGCCAAGCAAGGAAGTTAACTCAAAATGGATCAAGGAGCTAGATATCAAATCAGAGACACTGCATCTGATAGAAGAAAAAGTTGGCTACGATCTACATTCTGTGGGATCGGGCTCCAAATTCCTTAATATGACACCCATAGCCCAAGAGTTAATAACAAGAATAAATTAATGGGACTTACTTAAACTAAAAGTTTTTTTTTTTTTTTTCTCAGCAAGAGAAACAATAAGAGAGGTAAATAGAGAACCTACATCCTGGGAACAAATTTTTACCCCTCTCACTTCAGAAAAAGCCCTAATATCCAAAATATACAAAGAACTCAAAAAATTAAAAAGTAAGGTAACAAATAACCCAATCAACAAATGGGCCAAGGACCTGAACAGACACTTCACAGAGGAGGACATACACTCAATCAACAAGTACATGAAAAAATGCTCACAAGCTCTAGCAGTCAGAGAAATGCAAATCAAAACCACCCTAGGATACCATCTCACTCCAGTAAGATCGGCAGCCATTAGCAAGTCAAACAACAGTAAGTGTTGGCGAGGATGTGGGGAAAAGGGGACACTTGTACACTGCTGGTGGGACTGCAAATTGGTGCAGCCAATTTGGAAAGCAGTATGGAGATTCCTGGGAAAGCTGGGAATGGATCCACCATTTGACCAAGCTATCACACTTCTTGGACTATTCCCTGAGGATCTTAAAACAGCGTACTATTGGGATACTGCCACATCAATGATCATAGCGGCACAATTCACAACAGCTAGACTGTGGAACCAACTTAGATGCCCTTCAATAGATGAATGGATAAAAATAAATGTGGAATCTACACACAATGGAGTATTACGCAGCACTAAAAAATTACAAAATCATAGAATTTGCAGTGAAATGTATGGCATTAGAGCAGAATATGCTAAGCAAAGTTAGCCAATCCTTAAAAAAACAAATACCAAATGTCTTCTTTGATATAAAGAGAGCAACTAAGAACAGAAAGGGAGGAAGAGCATGAGGAAAAGATTAACATTATACAAAGACGTGTGGGGGGAGAGAAAGGGAGAGAGAACAGAAAGCATATGGAAATGGTAGAATACCCTCAATGATACACAAAATTACACATAATAGGTTGTGAGGGGAAATGGGGCGGAAATAATGGAGAGAATTAAACAACAGCACATGAGGTAGAGAGGGAAGATGGGAGGGCAGGGGAGGGGGGATAGTAGGGGATAGGAAAGGTAGAAGAATACAACAGTCACTAATATGCCATTATGTAAAAATGTGAATGTGTAAGCAATGTGTTTCTGCAATTCTTATTTGGGGAAAAAATGGGAGTTCATAAAACAAATGAGAAAAATGTATCAAAGATGATATACCATGAGCTTTGTAATGTTTTGAACAACCAATAAAAATAAATAAATAAATAAAGGTTTAAAATTGAGTGGGAAGAAATCAGCTAAAAAAGGGTTGAGATGCATTCATTTTGCTAAGCAGAAACTTTGTTTTGTGTAGTTGTAACTATCACAAATTTATTTTACCAGAAATTTGGCTTTTGAAAATGCACATAAAATGAGATTAAAGGATAATACACCTACCTTCATGAAAAATTCATAGCATTTCCTATATTTTTCATATTTCATTTTTTTAGTTAATATTTTGTCATGGACCAGGTCTAGCCTTAGGCTATTCTTCCAGAATACTACCTCATCTGACAAGTTCGTACAATGTATTGGATTTTTCTTTTCATCTTTTATTTAATTGTTTCTAGCTAATAATGTGTATTTCTTCTTATCTTTATTTGGACATACATACCCAACTATATCTTTGCATTTTATGTTTTACTGGGGAAGAGACTCATCAAAAGCTCTTTGTTATATGTATTAACAATCAAACATTCAGAGAAGGCAATTATTCTTAATTTTGCATGAAAATAACTTTGTACCATTTTTCTTATAAAGATTTAGAATTATTAATAATGTCCCTGCTGTAATAAGTAACTACTTACAAGAAGAATTAAACAATTGACTTTATATCAATTATGAATATGAAAAGTACTAAAATAAATATTTGGCAATTAATACACAATTGATAGAAATTGAAATCACGAGAAAGCCATTTAAATTGTCAGTGCATATGGTCCTTAAATAATAGGTTTTTTAAAAAAAATTTTCTCTAATTCATAAGATATATTATGCCATATTATAGCTTAATGTGATATAAAACCTTAAATTATCACAATGATAATAATAATCCATTGTTCCTTCCTCTACATTCTGTGGCATGCTAGTACTAAAATAAATTGTATTATAACACCAAAAAAAAAGCCAAATCATAATATTTCTACAGTAACTGACACGAGTTTAACATCAATGCAAGTAGATTAGATTCCTATGGGACATGATGTGCATTTTGACGTTCATTTTTATTCAACACTGGAACATTACTATTTCTTCAGTTTATGCACATCAGAGGATATATAAATATTTCATCCACAATTTAGCAAATTTATACGCATTTGTTTAACTTCAAATCACTTCCTGCTTCAGAACCCATGTATTTCTCCATGTTTCTTGAATGCTCTTTTCATGAGACTTCTTTCCAAACACATTATTTTCGATTTCCTTTATCATATTTGAAGCAAAACACCCGTCATGATAAACCATAACCCTAATATTACCTTTAAATGTATAAGTGGTTGGAAAGAATGATTGTATATCAATATAAGATTTCTTACTTAGTTCCAGATATCAATTCAATCCATTATTTAAAGTGGAACCAGTTATATTATTTATTCACAGTATGGTCTATTCATGTATTATCTCTATATTCATAGACACAGGGTACACCTCTTTGTACCCCCAATACTAATTTATACGTCTTCAAAATATTGCTCCCAGAAATGGTGGAACAAATACATGTAACCTGATCTACATATACATTTTATCACAGTAATATTCTGAACAGAAAAAGCAAAGTTCTCACTTATGATTGTACCATACCTAAATGGAAAGTGATCCTTTATTACTAAAAACATCCATGTCCAGGTTGCCTAATGATCTCAAATGAAAATCCTATTGGTGACTACATATTTGTTTCCTTCAAAGATTATATATTCAAACTCAACCCTTTGAATACATCTAAAGCTGTCACTCACTTTACACTTTGAATGATTTTGTAATGTGTCTATTGATATCTGCTTTCCTACATATTTTCCCCAGTTCATCATTGTGACTGAATCTTCACATGTGCTATCACTAACATTCACTCTCTAACCGAAACCCTATTGCTAAAAAACTTTGGTCCAAATCCTATATTCACTCTTCTTCATAAACCTACCTACTGTCTTCCTAATCCTACCGACTATCCCTTTTTGACTGGATGTTCTCTTCTACATTCAATCATCCAAGGTACAAGGTCCTATGCCATTGTATATCGATTTATCTGAGACATCTGTGCAGAACGTAATTCAATGCTAAGTATCCCAATCAAGAACCCAATGACCTTCTGGGCTTCAAATCTTACTTAGATTTCTCTTTTCGTTCATATATTTCACCTCTATATTCTTATAAATATCACAGGTTCCCAATACCATTGTTCATCGAGCAGAATGGTTCCTAATCAAAATTGAAAATGTTATTAACACTAACCATACACTGTTCCCTCAATCTAACTTTACAGAAAAGCAATGACAGTGTTGGTCTTACAATACAGGAATGTATGGGATCTTCCTCCTGATGAGAACCTCAAAGGTATGTGCAGAAATGATCCCTGGAGAAGATGTAGGCAGCTATGAAGGACCTGAGAGAGCAAAAGTCATCTTCCATGGAAAACAACCTGGTAGGATGAAGTTTGGTGTCTGAATCAGCCTCTGTCTTCTTAATGTAGAGGAGACGGACCAAACCAGGCCTTTTGGAGAGCTGTTCCTGAGAGCCTATGGATTATATCCCATTCTAACTTATGAAAGGGTCACAAGAAGTAGGGGCAGCCTCCATCTAAAGGGACCATAAGAAGCAACTGCTAAAACAAAGTGGTTGCCAAGGCAGTGACCTCATTCAGTTCCTGAAGGAAGTGACCTCACCTCACTTCCTTGGTGTTGGAACTCTCTGAACTTGGGATCCAGGAAGCCAGGCACCCGAGCCAGTCCCAGTCCCAGTCCCAGTTGTCTCACTTGTTTGGATTTACCAAGGAGAGGGTCAGTCTTTCTTGGTACCTACTGATTTGAAGATGTCCAAATGCCAGAAGAGCTCTGAAGAGGGGCCTTTCCTGAGAAAGAAGGTAGTGGCTCACCACTGGTTCCTGTCAACTTCACAGAGTTGACCAAGGAGACCAGATCTGAGACAAGACAGGCCATTTCGGAGGAACATAGTATGGCCCAGCAGTCAGAGAACACTCCGAATAGTCACAGACCTACTTGGGGGAAGGAGGTGCCTTTGTGGGTGTGGTTGTGGGTTTGTGGTTTGGTCTCATGTTCTGAGAATAAGTTTTTTCAGATATCAGCTCCGGAGCCCAGGAATTAATTCTCATTGGGGCTAAGGTTCCCCACCAGTGAGATTTGAAATTGGCGCTGGCTGCAGAGTTAACAAGGGCGGGGACTTTTAACGCCACTGCAGAAAAGAAGAAGGTACGAAGAAGAAGTCCTTAGGTGCCATGTTGGGGTTTTTCTCTGGGGTATGGCTGCCATTTATACTTTTCCTAACATTTCTCCCTTTTTGTTTTCTTAGAAAGTGGGGCATTGTTTGTCATTTGTGGCTGCTGCCTGCTGTGTGGGGGTGCTTTGGGGCCTAGAAAGGGAAGTGGACAAATGCTCGGGGGCCAGGTCTGGGGATATCATGGCAGCCAGAAATAAAAGCCAGTGGTATAGATAGCTACTTCAGTAGGGGTAAAGTCTATGAAAGTTCCCTGATGTCACAAGTTGTCGATGGCATGAAACCAGTCCTGGATGGCGGAGATTGTTGGTATCAGCTACTGGTCCTGTAACAGAGACTCTAGGAAATACTGGAGGCGTTGCCTGGTCATGGCGTCACCAGCACTTGAAGAAGATCAGAGCGAATAAAAACAGAATGAAGATAAAAATTAAAGCAAAGGTCAATTTTTGGCAGAAGTTCCATGTTGGGGGACTGACAGAGAAGAGGCCAAGGGCCATGAGGAAGCTTAGAAGGTCATAAAGACTCATGAATCCAGGATGGCAGATTAAGAGGTTCTCCAAGCTCATTGCCTCCCGCTGTCTGATGTACGTTGCATTCCATCGTGCCTGGTAGTGAGCTTCATCACTGAGTGAACTGTTCTCTTGGAGATGTTAGGGGTTCATCGGTCATCAGAGGATGGTAGTGCCTAAGCAAAAGCTGGTTGAAATTTTGATTAGAAATTTTTTGCAGTTGGGTTTGAAGGAACTTCATTATGCATGGCAAGAGAGCAAAAAAAGGGAGCATCCCAATAAGGGGCCCCAAGATAGGTAGTAAGTACATGGCAAGATAGGATTGGAAGAACCCTGTTATGGGATTGGAGGAGCTAGGTTTGAGCAATTTGGTGAATAATTTCTGCAATTTAACAACATTTTTTTCTATCAGCCCAGATTCATTAACATAAGAGCAACATTCCTCTCTGAGGAATAGGCATGTACCCACTTTTTCTGCAGTGAGAAGATCAATTGCCCTTTGGTTCTGTAAAGCCACTTGTGCCAATGAAGTAACCTGGCGCTGCAAGGAGCCCAGAGACTCAGCAGTGGTATCGAGTGCTTCCTGCAGTTTTTGTTGCAGGTCTTTGAATGCCCATAGAGCATGACCTATAGCTCCACCAGAGAGTCCGAGACCCGCCACTGAGGTTGTTAAAGTGAGGCCTACCAGAACCGGCAGAAAGACTGCCCTACGGGTTCAGGAAGGTAGGGCCAACTGTCGGAATTCGGTGGGAATATACAAAGACAGCTGAGGAACTACAGTAACCAAGAAACAGGTGCCAGAGACATTGATCCTTGAGGTACTTAAAGACCCATTACACCAGAGGAATTGTCCAGGTTGCATAAATGCAGGGCTCGATTGGGTGCTTAAGCTCAAGGAACAAATGGGTAAAGGATTCATTATTGGCAGGTGGAAACAGATGAAAGCAAATAAAGTATTGGTGAAATAACTTTCCCACAGTGGGATACGTGTCACATGTAGGGGTTGTCCTTTCTTAGAGAAATTGTAGGTTTTTGCTGAAATATTTCCTGCCGCTAATGGGACTAAGTGAAGCACAGAGAAAGCACTGAGAAGGAGGCACAGAAAGAGGGGTGGAGTTTAATAATCGAAGAGATTGGTGTAACAAATTGAGCCATGTGTCAGGGGGACCTGAGGGGGTTGAAGGGTCTGAATCCTTTGTGGATGAGCTATGGATAAGATCTAAAAGTTTTGATTCTGACTCCTTAATGTGTTCGATTACCTGGATGGTTGCCTTAGGTGGCATAATCAGGGTGCGGCCAACTGTCATCCACACTGTGGGTCTGGCTGAGGTTGTCCGAGCATAGACAGCAAACTCAACATAGTCCCAACGTTTGGCCTTGGGGTCAGGTATATCTAAATTATACCATCCATTGTTATCAGATAAAGAGACTTTATCCCACTTTAGGTAACTAGAAGTCCACACTTTAGGGTAACCAAGTGAGTGGTAAGAATAGCTACCATGTTCATCATGGAACCTGCATGACCAATAGGGGCACCCATTATATATCTCAGGCCACCAATGACAATAGTCTTTTGTTTGATCAAAAAGGAAGCAAATGAAAAGCCAGTTCCAGCTACCAGGGACGAAGGTCCTTGAAGGTGACAATTTTAGGGAAATAGAGGTGCAGTTGTGGATGAAGCAAGTAGTTGCATCCACTGCACGGACCTTCTACATGCCATGTTCTGAGTATCGTTCCTGAAGAGTGAATAAATACATGGCAGGAGAGGAGGGTAAAGACCAGTCCCGATAGAGCACAGAAAATAAGCAGAGCACAAAAAACAAGCAGTTACAGAAGATTAGGGTGTTGAGAGAGCCCATTGTGACTTTTTAAAGAGGAATTGGGCTGCATGGAACACCGTGTGAGCCGCAACTTAAATGGGTGAGATGAGTGTGGAGAGCAGGAGTTAATGGGAGGTTCAGGAGGTGATTCTTGGAGTTCCTCTGGGTTGGTCCTGTCGTCAGCAGGTGGGGCCTCCTGGTGATATGGCTTCAACCTAGAAATGTGAATCCAGGGAGTTAGACGGTTGTCTGGTAAGGAGAGTTTGGCGGCAGTGGGGGTACAGAGAATGACAGGATAGGGGCCTTCCCATTTTGGGGCAAGAGTCCCTTTCTCCTCTGGGGTATTATAATATACTAGACTCCCAGGTGTTAAGGGAGGAGTGTTTGGAGAGGACACTGGGTCCGGATGAAGCCAGTCCTGATATTTCCAGAGTTCCGAGCGGAGATGATACAAAAGAGGCAAAGACAAATCTCGGGTGAGAGGTCCTTGTGAAATGACCAACCCAGGGGGTATAAGAGGTCTTCCATACATTATCTCAAAGGGAGACAGTAAAGATGGTTTTTAGGGAGAGCTCTGATTCGAAGCAAATCCAAGGGAAGGAGTTTGACCCAGTCTAAGTTTAATTCCATTGTCAATTTGGTAAGGACTTCCTTTAGAGTACAATTTACCCTTTCCACTTTCCCTGAAGCTTGGGGATAATATGGACAGTGGAAATGCCACTTGAAGGAGAGGGCTTGAGAGACCTTTTGTGTGATTCTAGAAATAAACTCAGGGCCATTGTCATATTGTAGAGAAGTGGGCATACCAAACCTGGGGATGATGTCTGTCAGTAAGATTAAAGCTACAGTGGAAGCCGTTTTATTGGAAGTGGGAAATGCCTCAATCCAACCAGAGAAAGTGTCCACAAAGACAAGGAGGTATTTAGTGCGCCATACTGTGAGCATGTTGGTGAAGTCTACCTGCCAGTCAGCAGTGGGAATGTGTCCCCGGGCTTGGTGGGAAGGAAAAGGTTTGGGCCTTAAAGGAGTATAAGTGTTGGTCCACTGACAGATCTGACAATTAGAGGCTATATTCTGTAGCATGGCTTTGTCAGAGAGGGTGAGCGAGAAGAAGCTCTGTATAAAGAGGGTCAAAGACTGAGAATTGGAAAGGAATAGAGTATGAAGGAACTTGAAGAGATCCTTGTTCTTACTGGAAGAAGTAGGGGCTTCAGATGAGCTGTCTAAAGTGGCCATTATATGTCCCCCAGGGGGTCCATCATTGGAAGTGGTAGCAGCCATTTGTTCCGCCTGGTCAGCTTTGGCATTGCCCTCAGTGATAAGAGAGACGTCCTTCTAATTAGACCTACAATGGACAACTCCCACCTGGGTGGGTAAGTGGGAGGCCTTTATCAGATTGGTTATAAGAGCCGAATTAGTGATCACATTACTTTTGGTGGTAAGTAGGCCTCACTCCTTTCATATTGCAGCATGGGATAAGATATGGAAGACATATTTTGAATCAGTATAAAGGGTTAGGGATTTGCCTTGTGCTAGAAGGCAGGCACGAGTGGCTACTATAAGTTCAGACTGCTGGTTGGTAGTTCCTGAAGGCAGAGCTTTGGCCTCTATAATCTCAGTGGCTGAAACTACAGTGTATCCAAAGTAATGAGTGCAATTCTGCCTAAAGGAACTGCCATCAGTAAACCAGATAAGGTCAGGCTTGGCTAGTAGTCTCTCAGAAATGGAAGAATGACAGGGGAGGAAATCATCTAAGGTTTCCAACCAATTATGAGTTGGTGTGTTAGACGTGGGAGTCATTGAGAGCAGTGAAGCAGGGTTCTGTGCAGAGCAGGGGAGGAAAGTAATATTAGGGTTTTCCAGAAAGGAAGTGAGGAGTGACAGAACTCTGGATGGAGGAAGGGTTTGAAAGCCCTTATAAGCTAAAAGATCCTTCAAGTGATGTGGGGAGTGGATAGTTAAAGGGGCCCCAAAAGTAAGCTTAGAGGCTTCTTTGTGAAAAATTTGTCCAGCAGCCAGAGCTCTTAAGCAAGGGGCCCACTCACGGATGGTAGGGTCAATTTGCTTGGACAAATATGCCACACGTGCAAATGTAGGCCCATAGTTTTGACCTAAGACCCCAAGTTCTTGCCTCCCTTTTTTCATGGACATATACATGAAATGGTCTTGAAAGATCAGGAAGGTGAAGGGCAAGTGCCTTTAAGACAAGTTGCTGAAACCTGCGCAAGTGGTAGTTTGGGGAGGAGGCAAGAGATTCACTAGGGGGTCCCTTTGCTAGTTCATACAGGATTTGTATAGAAGAGAATAATTTGGGATCCAGACCCTAAAATAACCTGCTAGTCCTAGGAATGATAGTATTTTGGCTTTTGAATGGGGCACTGGAAGATCAGAGAGGAGTTGCCTCCTATCCAGTGTTATTTCCTTTTTTCTGGGTGTAAGGCAAAAACCAAGAAAGGTGACAGAAGACTGGGAAACCTGGGCCTTGTGGGGAGACTTCCTATTTCCCTTGTCTGCTAGGAAATTAAGAAGCTGAGCAGTGTGGGATTGAGAGTGTTCCCAGAGGGACTACATAGAAGAAGGTCATCGACATATTGAAGGAGAGTAGAGTCAGGACAGGTCGGGTGAAAGGATGTGAGGTCCTGGGCAAGAACTTGGCCAAAGAGATGGGTGCTATCCCCGAATCCCTGTGGGAGGACAGTCCAGGTAAGCTGATGAGAATGGCGGGTGTGAGAGTCAGTGCAAGTAAAAGCAAAGATATCCTGAGATTCTGAGAACAAGGGGATAGAAAAGAATGCATGTTTCAAATTTAGAACCAAGAAGTGGGTAGTAGTGGCAGGGATCTGAGAGAGGAGGGTGTAAGGGTTGGACACAAGCGGGTGGATGGGGACCACAGAGGAGTAGACAAGGGGAAGGTCTAGAACCAGCCTGTAGGACACGTTAGGTTTCTTAACTGCCAGAATGGGGGTGTTGAAAGGAGAGTGTGTAGGCCTAAGATACCCCTTTCATTATAAATCCTGGATGATGGCTTCTAATCCGAGGAAGGCTGTGGTTGTGAGTGGATATCATGGTTGACTAATATATCTTGAAGGGTCCAGTAAGACAATATGAATAGGACTGCATTTAGCCATAAAGGGTGTAGTTGTGTCCCAAAACTCAGGGTTAACTGGTTTAGATAGTCGTGGGAGAGTGCATGAAGGAGGTGTATCTGCCCCTAGGAACATCATGAGGAAATGAGAGGTAGGAGAGGTGTGGAGTGATATGTGAATGGTGACTTTTAATAGTGAGAGTATGTCTTTTTCCAGAAGGGGAATGGGGCAATGGCTCATAACGAGAAAGGAGTGAGTGAAGGACAAAAGGGATTTTGAGGGAAAATATGTTTACCTCCTACCACGACAATAGGAGTTCTTGAGGGTGTGGTAGAACCCCAATACTCCCTCAAGACCGAAAAAGTGGCACCAGTATCCAAAAGGAAGGTAATGAAGCGTCCATCCACCAGGAAGGTGACCCTAGGTTCTTGATTCTTGATGGTAATAGTTTGGAGGAAAGGCCCAGGGCTCCATCACTTCTCCTCTGCCAAGCCCAGGAGAGGCTGGGGTTGCCGGGTGGCTGATCAACCTCCCTTCCGGGTTGTTGGGCAGTCTGCCCCCCAGTGTCTCCTTTGATGGCATGTTGGGCAGGGGTTGTAGGGTGTTCTCGGCGAAGGACAATCCTTATCACATTTGAAGCAAGCTCCAGGGGGTGTCACATTGGGACGGCGTGGTGATGGCCTTCTCTGAATGACCTGGGCCAACATTTGGAATTTGGCATTTTCAGCTCTCTGCCTACGGCATTCACTTTCATCCTCTCTACCATGAAAAACCTTTAAAGAGACAGCGAGGATTTCGGTCTGAGGAGTAGCAGGGCCCTGTTCAAGCTTTTTAAGCTTGGCTTTAATGTCAGAGTATTTTTGGGCCAGAACATATGTCATTAAGAGATGACGGCCATCAGGGGTTTCTGGGTCGAGTTATGTGCAGTGTTGAAGGGCCTTGGTTAGTCTATCCAGGAATTCTGAAGGTGTTTCCTCCTTCCTTTGAATGACCTCCTGCACCTTTTTAAAGTTAACAGCCTTGTGGGTCGCCTTTTTCAGGCCCGCCAAGAGGCAGGATGTAAAAAGGTCATGAGTCTGTAAGCCTTCAGGGGTGTTGTAATCCCATAGGGTTCCTGCTCTGGGACAGCATGAGAGCCCGTGGGGTGGTCAGGATTGGTCCTATGATTTTCATCAGCATGGGCTTGGGCTAGCTCCCAGACCCATTGCCTTTCCTCGGGGAGAAGTGTATTCGCCAAGAGCATGTATATGTCATGATGAGTGAGGCTATATGCTTGCAGGACCCATTGAAACTCCCGAATGTAAGTGGTGGGTTTAGTCGTGATTGAGCCTAACTTGCTCTCTAGCTGAGTAATGTCTGACCTGGAGAAGGGCACGTGGACTCTGATGACACCCTCGGGACCAGCTACCTCACGAAGGGGTGCGATTGTCTTAGGGGTGGGAAGGAGTCCTTTAGACCTGGTAAAAGGAGGACTGAGAGAGGCAGGCGGAGGACAGGAAGGAGAGGGAGGGGAAGGGAGTGTCTCTTTGGAAGAGGAGGATGTGGAGCAGGCAGAAGAGGACGGAGGGGAGGGGGATAAAATGGAAGGCTGAGGATCCATGAAATCAGGCAGAGGATGAGGAGGGTATTGCAGAAGAGAAGGGGCAGATGGGGCTGGGGAGAAGGTGGGGGTTCATCTGCTGGGTTGAATGAGGAAGAATCTGTGAAGTCAGAAGTAGAAGTAGGGAAAGAGAGGGGATTGCAAGCAAGGAGGACCTGAGGGGGAGGGCAGGAGGAGCAGAGACAAGGTGCTGTGTGGGAAGGCTAATACCTTCAATGCAGGGAATCTCCCTCCACTTTTCCAGACGCTGGCAGTAGTTAAAAAGGTCCCAGGGGAGGTTTGGATCTAAGGAGCCTTCTGGAGGCCAATGATTGCCATTATCCAGTGGATATGGAGGCCAATCTTGGGTACAGAATTTAATTAAAAGTTTGGGCTTGATGTCTGGTGTGAGGGAGAGTGTGGCCAGATTTTTTATTAAACATTTGAGAGGTGAGGCTTCAGGTACAGATGAAGAGGTGCCCATTGTCACAGGGAGAGATGGAAGAGAGAGAGAGAGAGAGAGAGAGAGAGAGAGAGAGAGAGAGAGAGAGAGAGAATAAGAGTAAGTGAGAGAGACAAAGAGAAAACCCGAGCTGGAACGGCTTCCAGGAAATTCAGGGCGAATGGGGGTCACGTGGGTGTCCCCAAAATGACCAGCTGTCGCGAGGAAATACAGAGGGTACTACCTGGTCGTCACCAGTGAAGTGCGATCTGGAAGACCCAATGGGTTTGGAGCCATGGGCAACCTGACGTCAGGAAAGTTTTCGAACGCAGCTGAAGGAGTCAGTAATGAAAACAGAACTCCAGCTCCAGCAGAATGCAGTTCTAGGACGGGAGTTCAGTTTTCCCTGAGCAGAGAGGCAGCTTCAGCCAGACACAGCAGCCATGCAGGAAACAGCAAATCTAGCCGGCAGCAGCAGTGGCAGCAAAGAAGGAAAAACCACAGAGCCTCTCATGTAAACTCAGAACCCTCATGCCCCAAAGGGAAACAGATCACTAGAGGGTCCACTGTGACCAGTAAAGGTCTTGGTGGGAGGAATTCCCTCTCCCCTACCGGGCGTCTAGAGTGTGCTGGAGGATCAGGGTCACAAAACTAGTGGTAGCCCGAAGGAAGTTGGCGAGCCGGGGTCAGGGGAGGCTTACATACATCAGATCAGTGGTGAGTGCAGGAAGCTGGCGTCTGAAAAGAGCGGACCAGGATGGAGTGTCTGGGCGGAACGGGGGATGGGGCTCTTGTTGGAAAGAGCTCACCCATATCCTCAAACGGGGCACCAGAATGAAAGAACTCCCCACTCAAAGGCACTTCACCGGGAGAATTCCAATTTTATTGCAAAAAGCTGTGTGCTTATATAGAACTAAGGAGGAGATGAAAGGACTTAGATAAATGGCAGGCAACCCACCCGTTTATTGGCAAGTTCTTTCAGATATCAGCTCCGGAGCCCAGGAGTTAGTTCTCATTGGGGCTAAGGTTCCCCGCCAGCGAGATTTGAAATTGGCACCAGTGGGAGAGTTCACCCAGGCGGGAACTTTTCGCGCCACTTCAGAAAAGAAGAACGTAGGAAGAAGAAGTCCTTAGGCGCCATGTTGGGGTTTTTCTCTGGGGTATGGCTGCCGTTTATACTTTTTCCAACAATGAGTATACCAGACAGTGCCTTGATTGACTGGTTTTCATTAAAATGGTGTTTAACAGAGATGCCAGAAAGTTGGATCCTGCTGAGTAGTGGGCCTAGAGCAATGGTGGGCAGGTGTGTGATAAAACATCTGTGGTGGGGCCATGTGGATCTGCCATTGGCTTCCAAATGGCTTGTCACTGACATGGTCAAACCAGCAGACCCTTATATGTAAAGGCATCTTGTTATATGGAGAGGTTTCAGGACGCTGTTCAAAATCAGGTTGCTATAGTCAAGGGGGCAAGCTATGTGGGATAGAAGCCTTGTTCTTGTATTCTCCTGCAGACCCTGACTCACCACACGTGACAGAACTCCCTCCCGTACTGTGTTCCATTTAAACTCCTTGTATTTCGTGAAGCAAGTACCAAACTTCCAGTGCAGCAGCAAAAAACACCACGAAAATAGAGGATGACCATATGGCTTCACAGTCCACATGGGGAGACATTTAGCCCCCAGGGGCCACAGTTTACCTACAAAGGGAGAATTCAGCAATGCTGCCTCATGTTCATTGGGAAAAAAAGAAACAATGTCCACCAGGTCACATAGATGCAGACCCAGCTTTTATGGTCTCACTAGAAAGGAAGCTAAAGCTCCTGACAACAACATATATTTCAAGTGCCCAACCTCACAGAGAGTTTCCCAAGAAGTCTCTAGGCCAGCAGAATTCCATTTTTGTGGAGTGTTTACCCTGTCCCTTACTTTTGAAAACTCCTCTACCACTTCCAAGATTGTGAACTCCTGATTGTTTTCCATTCCAGATATGTATTCACGGAATTTCTAACTCTTTTCCTCTAATTGTTTCTTACTTGGGGCGAAGGTATTGTCAAGACATTGTTCTGGATAAGAGTGGGAAGATTTTTGTGTAGCACATATTTACATACACATTGGATACATTTTGCAATTTTTCATTCGAAATACTGAAACTCTGACACTAACCCATACCCTACTAGACTCTGACTACTAATCCTAGTATGATGGAGAAAAATAACCCAAACAGAATAGAAATACAAGCAGTTCAGAGGAGGCATGGTGAATAGTTGGTCTTGCCTTTTGCATGATATAGGGTAGGAGTTATAAATCTTGTCAATTTTTTTCTTGAAAATGTTCTCCATGTGTTTTTAAAGTTAACACACATGTGAATTCCTGTCTCCCATTTTCTGTAGCCAATTCAGCACATGTATTTTTATATGCACATACAAAATCCTACCTGGAATACACGTACATTTTTGTGAGGTGGCTAACTTGGCAGATACAAAGTATGAGAAGAAATCACTCCTCCCAAATGCTTTTGGAACTGAAAATTCAAACTATGAGTGAGCTTTTTAGTTGAGAAACATTATACATAAATCCATGTTCAGTAAAATTAATATTTTTGGATCTGTGGATGATATATATTTCATGATGAATTTTGATTGGCATATATTTTCTACTTTCCAATGTATTTGTGTGTATATATATATATATATATATATATATATATATATATATATATATATATACACTCTAGGTTTTTCAAAATATGAAATACATGTGTCTTATTATACACTCCCTAAATTCACTAATGTTCATGTATGTGGTTTTATAATCAACTTTTCATAAGATTATTTTCAGAAACTCATCCACCTGAAATACATATTTGTTTTCTAGTACTGAAAACTTACTTCAGTGAATGGTGCAAACAAATCCTTATATTTCTACAGTAACTGACCCACTTTAACATCAATGCTAGTAGATTCCTATGGGACATGATGTGTATTTTGACGTTCAATTTTATTCAACACTGGTACATTTCCATTTCTTCAGTGTTTGTACATCATAAAATGTACATTTCATCCACAAGTTCACAAATTTAAAGACATTTGTAACACATTCAATCACTTCCTGCTTCAGGACACATATATTCCTACTTGTTTTTCACTGCTCATTTCATGAGACTTCTTTCCAAACACATTATTTTCGATTTCCATAATCAATTTTGAAGCAAAACTCACACAGAATTTATGATAAACTACAACCCTAATATTACCATTAGATGTATAACTGGTTGGAAAGAATGTATGTATATCAATATAAGATTTGCTATGTATTTTGAGATATTAATTTATTCCAATTTGTAAAGTTGGAACAAGTTATATTATTTATTCACAGTATGGTCTATTCAATCATTCTCTCTATATTCATACACACATGGTACACCTATTTGTTCCCCCAATACTAATTTATACCTCTTCAAAATATTGCTCCCAGAAATGGTGCAAGAAATACTCATGTCACCTGATCTACATATACATTTTATCACAGTAATATTCTGGCAACAAAATGCAAAGTCACACTTACGATTGTACCAAAGCCTAAATGGAATATGAGTATGGATTATAAAAATCACCCATGTCCAGGTTGGCTAATGCTCTCAAATGTCAATCCTATTGGTGACTACATATGTGTTTCTTCCTAAGATTATATATTCAACTTCAAGCCTGCTGAAAATGTCTAATCCAATCAATCACTTTATCATTTGCGTGATTTCCTATGTCTCTATTGATATCTGCTTTCCTACATATTTTCCCCAATTCATCATTGTGACCAACTCTTCACATGTGCTGACATTTACATTTTCTCTCTACCTGAAACCCTATTGCTAAAGAACTTTTTTTTCAAATCCTATACTCACTCTTTTTTTCTAATTCTACCAACTATCTTCCTAATCCTACCAACAATCCTTTTTAGACTGGATGTTCTCTTCGACATTCAATCATCCAAGTACAAGGTCCTATACCATTGTGTATAGATTTATCTGAGACACATGTGCAGAACATAATTCAAAGCTAAGTATCCCAATCAAGGATCCAATGCCCTTCTGGGCTTCAAATCATACCTAGATTTCTGTTTTCATACATATATTTCACCTCTATATATACTTACAAATATCGCAGGTTCCCAATACCATTATTCATCCAGCAGAATGATTCCTAACCCAAATCAAACATGTTATTAACCCTAACCATACTCTTTGCCCTCCATCTAACTTTACAGAAGAGCAGGGACAGAGTTGGTCTTACAATACAGGAACATGAGAGATCTTCCACCTGCTGAGAACCTCAAAGGTCCATGCAGAAATGAACCCTGGGGAAGATAGAGGAAGCTATGAAGGACCTGAGAGAGCAAAAGTCATCTTCCACGACAAACAACCTGGTCAGGATGAATGGGTGTGTCTGAAGCAATCTCTCTCTTCTTAATGTAGAGAAGATGGACCAAACCAGGCCTGTGTGGAGAGCTGCTTCCGGGTGCTATGTTTGATATACCATTCTAACTTGTGAAAGTGTCACAGGAAGTAGGGGCAGCCTCCATCTATTGGGACACTTGGAAGAAATGTTAGGAAAAAGTGATTGCCTAGGCAGTGACCTCATTCAGTTCCAGAAGGAAGTGACCTACATCACTTTCTTGGTGATGGAACTCTCTGAACTTGGGATCCAAAAACCCAGGCACCCAGAGGCAGTCCCAGTCCCAGTCCCAGTGGTCTCACATGATTGGATTTACCAAGGACAGAGTCAGTCTTTCTTGGTAACTACTGATGTGAAGATGGCCAAATGCCAAGAGAGCTCTGAAGAGGGGCCTTTCCTGAGAAAGCAGGTAGTGGCTCACCACTGGCACCTGACAACTTCACATTGTTGGCAAGGAGACCAGATCTGAGATAGGATAGCCCATTTTGGGGGAACATAGTATGGCCCATCAGTCAGAGGACACTCCGGATAGTTACAGACCTACTTGGGGGAAGGCGGTGACTTTGTGGGTGTGCGTGTGAGTTTGTGGTTTTGTCTCATGATCTGGGAATAGGTAGGAAAGTCGCTTTGTTTGGTTTGGATTGGACCGTTTCTAGTAAGTCTTTTGATAAGGCGAGTGTTTTTATGTCTGTTTATCCCACTGTGTCTGTGGTTGTAGATATTAGAAAAGAGAATACATCAATGGATGTTTCCTGTCTTGTAGAAAGTTTCACAGCATTCATCCTGCCCAATTTATATATGGACTGTGGCTTGCCTTATAGATGGGCAACAACTACTATCTTCCTAAGTTCCTGTTTTCTTCTTGAATTCGGGCCACTCTCCAGAATAGGCTCATGGTTTGGTGTCCACAATATGTACCACCTCCAGGCTCTGTGACATGGCCACGTACTGGATAGCTGAAGGGAATGGGATCATCTCAGAAAACTCAGATATCATTCGAGAAACCCTGCTTTGGGCCATTTGCTTACCTATTGTTCTGATGCCCTGAATGTCAGAAACATCTTTGTCTCAGTACACCCCTTTGTGAAGCCTGAAAAAATGGTTTTCAATGGAAATTAATGGGCATCACCTGTAGCTCTTTGCTTAATTGCTTTGGAAAGCGATGTGTCTGCATCAGACTCGTGGCAATGTGTGAGGCTGTTGCATAGATTCTCAGAACCTGATGGATCTAAAGAAAGATTACATGTGTGCTTCCAAAACCAAAATGGCCAAAAAAGCAGTCATTGTGGACGAAGTCTCTCGCCTTCCTCTGTAAGGTTCCTGACCTCCATCAATTGAAAATAGGGATCCTTTGTGTCAAATGAGTTCTTCAAACCCTGCAGAAGATAGCCCATAGGTGCTTGGGTTTTCTCATGATTCCAATTCACATAAAGAATACATACCCGAGAGTCAGTAGGCCTCAAATTCGGGAAGCAGAGCAGTATTTATGGCAGGCCTATTTGATCACTCCTGGTTCTCAGGAAGGGTGTCCAGGCAACCCTGACTTTAGGCAAATGAGGGGCAAGGGAGGTTATTTTGTACACTGTCTTGGACTGATCCCCTCATGGAAACCTCGAACCACAGGTTATGATGAGTGTCTATATGGAAGAAGATGAGGGCCTAGTGGGAGTGCTTTGGTTTTAATTGTGGTCATTTGTGTGGCGGTTGGAAGTGATGACTGGGTCTACCTGGGCTTGAACTCTGGTGTGATTCCCCTTAAAGTCTGAGTTCTGGAACTGATCTCAGAGAAATATTGCCATGAACTGTGTTCAGATTTTAGGAGGCCATGCATGGGATTCGCCCTTGGAAACTGAGATCAAGGACAGGGTGGCTTTCCACAGAGCCTTGGAATCTCAGCTAGGATATCACATGATTTTATTCTGAAAGATTTGGCAGCCATAGTTGAGAATCAGAACACCCATGGACGTCACATTGAAGACCTCAATGGGCCTGGCTTCATGTGACCTTTTGAAGACTCTATGGGAAGACTTGCCTGTGAGAGTTCTCCAGAGCTTTCATTGAAATGAGCTTCCTCACCATTTAATGGTTCCTGAATGAACTGAAACCCACAGTGTCTCCAACTTCATCCATGAAAAGTGGCTAGATAAATACAATGAAATTTTTGAAATTCCAATAATCAGGTGGCACTAGAGAACCTTTGGATGTCTTGTTGCTGATCATTAGTGTACAAGAGAATGCCATGATTGACCGGGTTTCATGAAAATGGTGTAGAACAAAGATGCCAGTAAGTTGGAGCCTGCTGAGTAGTGGGCATATTGCAGTGGTGGGCAGGTGTGTGATAATACATCTGTGGTGTGGCCATGAGGATTTGCCATTGCCTTCCAAATGGCTTGTGACTGACATTGTGCATCCAGCAGAACCTTCTATGTAAAGGCATCTTGTTACATGGAGAGGTTCCAGGGCAAAGTTCAGAGTCAGATTTCTATGTACAAGGGGGCAAGCTCTGTGAGATATAACCTGGTTGTTGCATTCTCCTGCAGACCCTGACCCACCACAAGTGACAGAACTCCCTCCAAAACTGGGTCCCAGTTGAACTCTTTGTATTTCATGAAGCAAATACCAAACTCCCAGTGCAGCAGCACGAAACACCACGAAAAGTGGAGGATGAAAAAATTTCTTCACAGTCCACACGGGGAGACACTTAGCAGCCAGTGGCCACAGTTTACCCAAAAAGAGAAAATTCAGCACTGCTGCCTTATGTTCATTAGAATACAAGAAACCATGTCCTCCAGGTCACATAGATTCAAACCCATCTTTGATGGTCTCACTAGAAAGGAAGCTAAAGCTCCTTACAACAACATATATTTCAAGTGCCCAGCCTCAGAGGAAGTTCCTCAAGAAGTCTTTAGGCTGTCAGAGCTCCATGTTTTTGGAGTGTTAATTGTTAGACCACGACACAAGAAAAGACCACTGACTCTAATTAAAATCATATTAAATTAATCTTATTATTTCTACCTTTCATGCTGCCTCCCCTCCCAAAACAGCCGGAACAAGACAGCAACCCCAGCTTTCCTACTGCCCAGCTTTATAGCCCAGAAAGTTACACAAAAGTGGTGTTACAGATAACAGAACTCTGACAAGCATCACACTAATGGTAGTTTAGGTTTTTTTTGCTGTCCCTACATCAGAATTCAGAGGACCATTAGAGCCTCAGAGAGGGATGTTGTCTGGCCAGAGAAGGCAAATATTTATGATGTGTCACTAAAGTTTCAGAGAGGGCTGCTATCTGGTCAGAGAGCCGGGCATGCGTGAGTTCAAGGCACGGGCAGGCATTTCAAGCAGGTTCAGAATTTGCAGTAATTTATGGTAAAGCCAAAATTACCTTTTCATGGCTTTGTGGCAAGATGGCTCTCAATTTTAATAAAAGATCAGGTTGGGTCTATCATTTCCCCCTTTTCTCTTTGTCCCTTTCAAATCTTTAATAGATTAGGGGAAGAGCACTGAGGAAATTTTAATCCCTCAGGTAAGATTCTCCAAATTTTTAGAACTTACCCAAAACCGATCTCCCTGATTTTACCAGACTTAATTAATTACTTATATTGATAGTCTACTTATCTTTCTCTCCATTGTTGTAAGAAGAGTGGTGTCAATCATTATTTCTTCTTCTAACCTGAGACAGGGTGAAGTGAGTGGGCATGGCGTGAGGGACATGAGTTGCCTTTTATAAGTCAGTTGGGGGACATGAGTTGCCTTTTAGAAGTCATTTCGGATTGAAGTCTGGTTGGGGAAGAACAGGTTGTAAAGTCATCTGGGGATGGGTTCTTCTATGAGAGAAACAAAAACCATGAGTACTGAATAAATGTTGCAGCAGCCGGAACATGTTACTGTATAGAAGTTCCCTCACCAGTCTTTAATATCCCCAGTTATCAGGACTATCAAATTAATATTTAACTTTTAGTGTTACAGTTGTCCTTCCCCATAAGATACAGTTTAACAATGTAATGTCATCTGATCTTGTAAAATCCTTTTTCTAGTATGACCTCTGCGTCTAATAGAGAAACCTTTAATTCTGTTACTCAGGGCTGGATAATCGTACTAGCAAACACCAAGCCTACCTGTGTTGGTTAGGAATATCTGCAGGCCTTAAATTAAAAATTTCTGCCTGTGGCAGCTCTTCTTGATAGTCTCTTTTTATAAGTATCAGGCATTCCTGTCTGAGAATCCTTCTTTGTAGCCTCCAGTCTTACTTATTTTGGGAGGCTAAAATGAAGTGCATACCTTAAAATATTATTATTATTATTATTATTATTATTATTATTATTATTATTATTATTATTTAAAATGCCCAGGAATGGCTGTATTTTGGTCTTAACTGTCTTTCCAAAGTGTTTAAGATGAAGCAGTCAAACGGACTTTTGTTTCTATCTATTGTTAACAGTCAGCTGAGCTTTATGGGAGTCAATTCTGGAAAAATGAGAGCACATTTTCAATTCTGCTAGTGCCATTTGCGCTAGGTGGGTCCAGGTCTTGCTTGACCATTTGGCTTCCCTCAGAAGCATCAGGGATATCTCCTTTCTCTGATGACTCTCCTCTTCATAACAAATGCACTGATTGGCTTTCTGTTCTCCAGTGGTCTCATTAATCTCCCTGATCAGGAGGTTATGTGGCTCAGAGTTGCAAAGCTCTTTAGAGAAGTCCCCTGTTCCCTGGATTCAGATTGACTCAGAGGGTAAGAGCCAAATATTGGTTTTCTTGGCCCTTTTCATTTAACTTTAATTTTAAATCCTAATCATAAACATCCAGCAAATTAATTTTAACAGCCTTATATTAAGAGTACTGGACTTTAATGTCTATAACTTTATAATTATCTTTTTATTAATTGGGATCTGTATTATTCTGTCTGTATTGTAGGTGATGACTTATTATCTTGAATAAACCCATGTTGTGTTCTTAAAGCAACACATTTGTAAAACACTAACAGGGAATCTTTAGATAACTTATAAGAAAATTTCAACTAAAATTAACAAAAGTAAAAATACTTAGTTCGTGTAATAACTACCCTTAATTTTTTGGCTGAGTATTACATTATATCCCCTGTTTGAGATCCTAGGAATCTTGACATTTTTTATGTTTTTAACATAACTTTAAAGAAATATTATCTGACGTACTTGTTTCATAGTCATTCTCACATATAGTAAGATGGGACACACAGCCTTATCTCAGGTAAGGCAGGGCTCTTTATAAATCTTAAGCATTTTAGTTCTAAAGCTGATCTTTATTTTTTTATTTTTTTTTGTTTGGGGGTCTGGGAAGATCTACTCCTTAAGAAACTAATAGTTCATACTCAGGTTTGGTTTTTGGTAGGAAAAATTATGATAAACATGGATTATTAGAATTACTTTATAATTTGGAAGGGTTTCTAGAAAACAGTATACCAGATCTGTAAGTTTCTATGTGAGGAGCCTCTAGGTCATTGTGGTGTTTGTGAACTTCCATTTTAGTGTACTGTGGCCAAGGTCAAAATGTACAGACAGTGAAGGTGTAACCCATCAACTTCATCTTCAGACACTTGCAAAATAGTTCCCAATTTCAGGTTTGGCTCTATGAGCAAGTGAATGTGCAGGTTGAGGGCTCAATCATTGGTTTTAAGAAGTATATGAACCTCTCATCAGATGATGCAGAAGAAATTGATTTAAAACAAAGTAAAGAACAGAACTGGGTCACTGTGTACCAAAAGGAGATAATATTACTCTGCTACCAAGTGTCTCTAACTAGAAATGATCAATGAAGTCATGAATTATTGAGAAGGCAGTTTTGTTTTTTAGGAGTTTTTGTTTAGGAGTATAATCCTAAAGTATTTGTTTATATTGCTTTGATTACCCTTTTGTTATTACCAGATGACAATAATGGTATGGGGTTGTTTTTATTAAAAAGTAAAAATTAAAAGCAACATTGACAAAGTTTACATAAATTGTTTGTGGTCTCATGAACATTAGCTAACACCATATGATATCACATTTAAAACATGAATTAAAGAAAGCCTGAAAGTTTTCAACTTTTACATAGATTAGGCTCTCATTAACTTAAAAATACATTTAAATTGTTCCACAATGTAAAAAGTAACATAAAACTTTACATATCTTATTGATAACAGGTAAATAAATCTCCAATACATATTTTTACCATACAACTTCAGAACACCAGCTTGATATAATGCTCTTTTAAAGTTTCTACCTTACAGACTTGCATACCTGTAAGATATGAAAACATTAATAGCATCACAATTACATTGATGTTTCTACATTAACCAAGTTTAGCTTTCAAAGAAAAGGCAGTACAATGCTCTAAAATAACAGTTCTGATTTAATAAGTTTTTTAATTTTTATGGTTCCTTGCTCTAGAAAAAATAAAACTTAAAAAAACACAATGTTATGGGTAAACTTATGTTTCAAAAAATTTTTGTCTCATTAACACATGACTGATTTTTAAAACCTTATATAGAGTTTAGTAAAAACTTATACAGACCTTAGTAAATGAATCAGATTTCTAACAAAAGTACTCATGAATGAGTAATCCCATATCAAATTTACTTTACTTATTTATCAAAATATTAGAGAAATGTATTGAACAGTGTAAACCATTTTTATGTTAAAGAAAATGTTCTAGAACCAAGGCACATTAGACGTTTTGTAGATATTAATATTTTATTAGATTTTTGAACACCTAGAAAAATTTGTAAGCTTAAATTTAAAAACATTTATTTTTATCTGTTTATCCGATTTAAATTGAAACATTTATACCACGTGAACTAAAGATCTTTGGATCCACTTTTTAAAATTTGTTTTTATGAGCGCTTTTTTTTATGAGCGCTCTTTATATATGTTAATTTGTGTATCATATATATGATATACGGATATATGTCTATATAGACAGACAACACATAACAAAATTGTGCACACATAATAATAGTAAAGGCCTTGTAGTTTTTCACAGGTTAAATATCTATTGCAATGTTTCAAAAAGTCCACAGTTGGTCAAAGATAGAACTGATCAGAAAAACATTAACCTAGGTCTGTATGCTCAGAATCATGAGCTCAAAAATAATAAAGTATCTAAGGAAAACAATAAGAGTCCTAGAAAAAATGACTGGCCAGTAATTAGTAAATACCATACAATTTACTTTTTTTTTTCTGTTAGGCATCAAATCAGTCTCCTACTAAGCTTGCAGGCTTTTTTCATTTGCATTTCAACATGAGTCATGGCTGAGGTCTGGAAGGAGCAGGAAAAAAGCTGCTATTCTGAGCAGACACCTCAGGCCTAAGGCATCTTAACCATAATTTTCCGGTTGGGGTGTTGAAAATTATGATACAAGTTCAAGATACAATTCACAAAATTTTATGTCTTTACATCTTATTTTGTCAACAGATACCATACTATGGTTTACTATCCTTGTCCAAATTAATGCACTGGTACACACAGTGACATTTTCTCTGGCTACCGAATTCAAAATTGGTTAAAAAAAAAAAGTGAATGATTGGGAAGTTACTTGCCAACTTGGAAGTAGAGTTCTTCAGTTTTCCATCCTAAGTATTTAAGTTCTCTGGCATGAATTACCTGAAATCTTAAACTAAACAATGACCTAAACCCGACTTTTAACTGAAAGATTGTGCAATGCTTCAAAAACCCATTCAGATACCAGTTTTTTTATGATAAAACATCATCATTTAGACACACATTCAGCTAAGATCATTCCCAAGAAAAAATTTATAATATCAACACATTATTGCACATGTCTTAAAGGACCAGAAACAAAGACACAAGACAGACAGAAAGGAGGTAGAGACTATGGTTGTCAGACAGAATCCTTTAAACCAGAGCAGATAAGAGAAAAAATCTACTACACCAGTGGCACCACGGGGGGGACCAGATATTTTAACAGAGGGGCAACCTGAAATGTAAAATAAAGTGTCTATATGGTGACTTTACTGAATTTAGTGTCCCCTTTTTCTTTTTCTCTTTTTTAACAAGACAGAGGTGGCATAATCCTTACAGTGCACGGAAGGAAGGAGGGTATTCCCTGAATCAACAGGGCTTTGGCAGCTGCTGGGGGTCCCTCAGTCCCTCCTTTTACTTACAGGATTAGCTCCTCTGGTTCAGTTCCACCCCAAGCAAGCTCCATCTCCTAACATTTCAGTAGACAGCTCTCAGAAAGTTCTGGGGCGGAGGGGGGGTACCAAATTTGTAACTTAAAGTTCGGTTCCTGACCTAGAAGCCAATTTATACCAATTAAATAATGAGGAATGGGTTCTGAGAAAAAGAAAAGGGGAGGCTAATTGCTTTGCTAACAAAGGAGAAACACAGGGGACTCTGCCAAATGTTGTGACTCTCTTGATCTGGAGGGACAAGGGGTTTTAAAGGAGTTTCACTTGTTAACCTGGGAGATACTCAGTTCTTAGGTCCCCAGCAGGCATTGCCCTCTGCAATGGTTGTGCTCCAGGCAGCCAGCTAGGGGCTTCTATCATCCTGCTAAACAAAGGGGGGTAAAGTTCATCGCAGTTCCTTAAAACACAGTTCAAACGGGTGTCAGGCTTACTCTCTTTATTACCCATTTTCACGTCCAATATCCTTAAGTTTTTACAACCAAAATCACACAACAAAATGAACAAAAGCAAACAAACAAACAAAAAAAAATAGAAGGCAGAACAAAACACACACACACACACACAAAAAGAAAAACAGAAACCCGGCGCCTAAACAGAAAAACAGTGGTACAGTGCAACATCTTGCTAAAGCTCCAGGGTAGGAGCGCGTGCGTGCCCGTCGGCACCTCTCTACACTTCCAGAGGAATTTCCTACAGAACAGAACAGAGGACAGAACGATTCTTGTTACTGTCCTGGACAGGAGTATATGTGAGCCTCCCCAGGCCACATCTCTGTCATCAGAAGAGATCTCCCTTAACCGGATATCAGATGTTATAAAGGCGCCACTTACCTATGGAGGCCTCCTCCATCAGGTGCTTGCTAATAGTTTTAGTGCAGAGGTTCACTGCAATGCTCCCGGGACTGACCACTTCACAGAGTTGGACAAGGAGACCAGATCTGAAACAGGACAGGCCATATCGGGGGAACACAGTATGACCCAGCAGTCAGAGGACACTCTGGAGAGTGAGAGACCTACTTGGGGGAAGGAGGTGACTTTGTGGGTGTGGATGTGTGTTTGTGGTTTTGTCTCATGTTCAGAGAATAGGTAGGAAAGTCGGTTTGTTTGGTTTGGAGTGAACTGTTTCTAGTAAGTTGTTGGACAAGGCGAGTGTTTCTATGTCTGTGTATCCCACTGTGTCCGTGGTTGTAGACATTAGAAAAGAGAATGCATCAATGGATGTTTCCTGTCTATTAGAAAGCTTCCCAGCATTCATCCTGCCCAATTAATGAATACTCTAGGGCTTGCCTTATCAATGGGCAACACCGGCTATCTTCCTAAGTTCCTGATTTCTTCCTGAATTCTGGCCACTCTCCAGAATAGACTCATGCTTTTGTGTCCACGATATGTAGCACCTCCAAGCACCGTGACATGGACATGTACTGGATAGCTAAAGGAATTGGCAAGAATCTCAGAAAACTCAGATACCAGTGTGACCAGGATAGTCTCAGTGGAGAAACCCTGCAATTGGCCTTTTTATTACCTATTGTTCTGTTGCCCTGAATGTCAGGAAGGTCTTTGCCTCAGGCCACGCCTTCCAGATTCCTGAAGAAAAGAGTTTTCAAACGGAAATGAATGGGCATCACCTGTGGCTGTTTGCTTAATTCCTTTGGAAAGGGATGTGTCTGAATCAGCCCTTTGGCCCTGTGTGAGCCTAGAGCTTAGATTCTCAGCACCTGATGGATCGTAAGAAAGATCTCATGTGTGGATCCAAATCAAAATGGCCAAAAATCAGTCATTGTGGATGAAGTCTCTCGCATTCCTCCATAAGGTTCTTAACCTCCCTCAAGTGAGAATAGGGAACAAATGGGTCAAATGAGTTATTCAAAGCCCTGCAGATGCTAGCCCATAGGTTCTTGGGTTTTCTTATGAATCCAATTCAAATAAAGAATCTAAACCGACAGTCAGTAGGCCTCAAATTGGAGAACAGAGCTGTGTTAACGGCAGGCATATTTGATCACTCCTGGTTCACAGGAAGGGTGTCCAGGCCACCCTGACTTTTGGTAAATGAGGGGAAAGGGAGCTTACTTGGGACACTGTCTTGTGCTGCGCCTCTCATGGAATCCTCCTGCCAGAAGTTATGATGAGTGTCTATATGGAAGAAGATGAGTGTCATGTGAGAGTGTTTTGGTTTTAACTGCAGTCATTTGTGTGGAAGTTGGAAGAGATAACTGGGTCCAACTTGGCTAGCACTTTGGTGTGATTCCCCTTAGAGACTGTGTTTTGGAACTGACCTCCGAGAAGGTACAAGGTCCTATGACATTGTATATCCATATTTCTGGGACATCTCTACAGAACGTAATTCAATGCTAAGTATACCAATCAAGGGCCAAATGAACTTCTGGACTTCAAATCTTAACTAGATTTCTGTTTTCATATTTATATTGAAAGGTTAATAAAATAGATACTTGTCATTTCCTGTTTTTCTGTATGCTTAACAAAACACCTTTGAAATCTTGAGAACTATTTACTATTCTTGTTCCCAGAATGTGCTGTCCCAAACTGCCAAACTGCAGAATGTACTCCGTCAACCAGTTGCTCGCAAACTGACACTCGCCATTACCCATCAATAAATTTCTCTCCCTGCCCTCTCCAAGAAAAATATATAACCATTTCTTAAGCTGTTCTCAGGGCTCTCTGCTCTGTTCAAGTTATCTCTGAGCCCTTCATGCCGGACTCCCAATAAACCCTTTGCTGTTGCATGAGACAGTCTCTTAGTGGTCTCTGCTGCAGATGCTCGCCCAACCTTTACATCTGGTGGCCCTAGCAAGATCCGGAAGCTGCAGACAAAATACCCCCAACGGGCTCCTCTGGGGGTAAATAAGGCCCATCTTTCTCGTTTCAGGCTTCAGGTTAGGGTATGGCAAAACGGCTATTGGTAAAGAGCGTGAGCTCTCTCCCATGGTGGCTGACACAAATGTCACAGAGCCACAGGCCATGTCCCTGGAGGATAGACTCGGGAAATCGTGGAACAATAGTCTCCTCGACTCAGTGATATTTTGTTTCTGATTCGGTATTGCCAGCCCTTCAGGTTTTGCCGACTAGTCAGTCCTGGTCTCAGTATTGGACGTCCATTGCCTGTCTTTATTGTCTTGTCTTGTCTGTGTTGTGTGTCGTTGCTTTCAGTGTCTGTGTATATTTCATTATGGGACAGATCATTTCAATGCCTCTGTCCCTGACCCTTAATCACTGGACCAAAATCTGCTTAAGGGCTCAGAATCTTTCTTTTTCAGTAAAACGCCAGACCTGGCAGATTCTGTGTCTCAGAATGACCGACCATTGCAGTCGGATGGCTCCTAGAAGGATCTTTCAACTTCGCACTTATTTGAAAAGTCCGAGATATTGTCTTTCAGCAGGTGCCACATAGACATCCAGATCAACAGCCATATATCTTAACTTGTCAGTACCTCTAGAAATCTCCTCCTCCATGGGTCAAGCCTTTCCTTGTCCCTGCACCTGCTCCTACTCCTTCCCCCACGATTCTATCTCAACCTCTCTGCTCCTCCTCCTCCACCCTCTGTTCTCCCTGAGTCTCAAGACTCTACTGGACTCACCACCCCCTCCTTATCATCTGCCCTCGTCTCCCAACCCCTAACACCCTCTAAGTGATTCCCCTTCTGCTGACTCAGCCTCTCCACCATTCGAGGAAGCTAGGCTGTCCCAGCGTCATCCAGATGACTGTCCCGCGGCACACACAGCCCCTCCTTCCCTGGAGGAAGCTGGCCCGGCTAAAAGAACTCAGAGAACTCACCGACGTTTTCACACCTGCCAACTTGAGGTGACTGCCAACACCACCTAGCGACTCTCTTCATGACAGAGCAATGAGAGAAAAATCTCCTGGAATGTAGAAAAAACTATCCTCAGACCTGATGGGCGACCAACACAACTTCCCAACATAATCAAAGCTGGCTTCTCCTTAAACCCACCCAACTGGGACCCCAACACCTTTGAAGATAGGGAGCATCTGTTCAATTATTGCCAGGCTCTAACAGCGGGTCTCCAAGTGGCCGCTGGGTGAACAACTAATTTGGCCATGGTAAGAGAAATTATTCAAAGGCCTGATGAATCTCCATTTATGTTTCTAGAGAGAATCATGGAGGCATATAAGAGATATACTCCTTTCGATCCTCAGGCAGCAGATTAAAAGGCATCTGTCACGATGGCCTTAATTGAGCAAGCTGTCATGGATATTAAAAAAAAAATTAAAAGAGAGATTTTGTCAAAGAAGCCAAGAAAGTATACTATAAGAGAGAAACACGGAGAAAGAAAGGGAGCAAAGGGAGGATGAGAGAACCAAAAGACAGACTAAGGCATTGACTAAGGTCCTGATCACAACAAGAAAGAGGCCAGAAATTAAGACATAGGGTGACAGGAAGGGCCCATGCCAGAGGCCACCCCTGGCCTCAGATCAGTGTCCCTACTCTAAAGAAAAAGGATACTGGGCCATAGAGTTCCCTATAAAGAGACAGCCACGCCAGCTGGCCATTCTGACTCTGGAGGATGACTAAGAAAGTCAGGGCTCAGATCCCATCCCCTAGCTCAGGGTAACTTTTGAAGTGGAGGGGACTCCAGTAAACTTTGAAGTGAATACAGGAGCAGTATCCTCAGCCCTTAAGGCCCCATTGGGCCCTCTATCAAATAAAAGGTCTCTAGTTCAAAGGGATGATGACAGTAAATATCAGGCTTAGACAACTAAGAGGACCATGGACCTGGGGAAAGGAAAAATCCATCACTCCTTCCTAGGAATCCCAGAATGCCTGGACCCATTGATGGGCAGAGATCTGCTCATCAAGCTCCGGGCCAAAATAACTTTTAACCATGAAGGCCCCCAAATGAAATTTCTAAATACTTCAGCAAAAGCTCCTATAGTCACGGCTTTAACTATATTAGTAGAAGATGAACATCCACCATTCACATGCCCCAAGTCTGATCAAACAGGCAAGCTACCCCAAAAATGGATAACAGATTACCCAGATGCCTGGGCAAAAACTGCTGGGTTAGGCCTGGCCGTGAAACAATCTCCAATAACAGTGGAGTTAAAAACCTCAGTCTCCCCAGTCAATGTCAAATAATATTCTCTAAGCAAAAAAACTAAAGGTGGGATAAGGCCCCATATTCAGAAATATCTGGCATTAGGGGTCCTAAGGCCCTGTCAATCGGCCTGGAACACTCCCCTGCTAATAGAAAAAAAAAAGTCAGGGAGCGGGAACTATCGCCCCATTAAAAAGCTAAGAGAGATCAACAAAAGAGGGCAGGACATTCACCCCACGGTACCTAATCGGTACAATCTGCTCAGCACTCTGAACCCTGAGGGGAAATTATATACTGTTCTGAACTTAAAAGATGCTTTCTTTTGCTTGCCTCTGCATAAAGATAGTCAGTTGCTGTTTGCTTTCGGGTGGGTAGACCCAGAAACCAAAACGTCTGGTCAACTAACTTGGACTAGACTCCCACAGGGGTTCAAAAACTCCCCCACTCTCTTTGATGAAGCCCTCCACAGAGATCTCAACAACTTCAGAACTACGCACCCTGAATTTACCCAGCTTCAATACGTGGATGTCCTGCTACTGGCAGCCAACACCAAGGAAAACTGTGAGACTGGGACCCAAGCACTATTATATGAGCTTGCTCAACTCGGGTATAGAGTTTCGACCAAAAAGGCCCAAATTTGCTAGCATGAAGTAATCTTCCTGGGCTATTCCCTTAGGGGCAGTAAACGATGGCTCACTGAGCCCAGAAAACAAACCATTATGTAGATACCACCCCCATCTTACAGCAGACAACTCAGAGAATTTCTTGGGACTGCTGGCTTTTGCAGGTTATGGATACCTGGGTTTGCGTCCTTAGCTGCTCCATTATACCCGCTATTAAAGGAAGATGCCCAATTCCAATGAAACCCTGAGGACCAGGAAGTTTTTGATAACATCTAAGGACACTGACACTGAATGCCTCAACTTCACTGAGCTCAGCCTGCAATTAGAGCAAGCCCTACACTACGTTAAAAATGTACATCAACTCACTCACCTTGGTTCAAAGAAACTGCAGGCATTACTGTAAGATTAAGAACAGAGTTTTCCACTAACCAACTCACAGTGAAAGGAAATAACTGAACGGGTAACAAAAGCCTGTCGGGTCCGTCAATTGGGTAATGCTTACCCTTCCAAGTTTCCTAGAGGAAAGCACCTATGAGGAACCAGACCAGGACAATTCTGGGAAGTGGACATTACTAAAATTAAGCCAGCAAGGATTGGACTTAAATATCTCCTAGTCTTTGTAGATACATTTTCAGGATGGATTGAAGCCTTACACACACACACACACACACACACACACAAAAAAAAAAAAAAAAAAAAAAAAAACGGCGCAAATGGTTTTCAAGAAGATCCTGAAAGATATTTTTCCAAGATACGATCTGCCTAATGGACTGATAATGGATTGGTTTTCATGGCCCAGGTAAGTCAGGTGTTAACCAGGACCCTGTGGATTAATTGGAAGTTACATTATGCTTATATACCCCAGAACTCAGGACAGGTAGAAAAAATAAATAGAACCATTAAAGAGAGCTTAAGGGCCCCCTTAGGGACCTGGTGACTATCTCTCCACCCAGACATTTTTCAGCTCGGTATAGGTCTTTCCTATTGAGACATGCCTGATGAAGAGGATCTCACTAAAATTCCATTAAATCCCTTCCGTACCATAGATAATTGAAACAAACATTATGGATGCAGGGACACGTGAGCCAGATGCAGGTTGGCTAGCCTATATTACTATGTATGCCCGGCAGACTATCAAAGCGACAAACAGCCATGGCTGTGTGGGGGAAAAGCCGACTTCTTGTGTAAGTCATGGGGATGTGAGCATACAGGGGCTGCCTGGTGGAACCCAAACTCCTCATCAAATTCAGTACACAGCATTGGCCATATTACCAATTAGACAACCAAAAACTATGGCCCCCAGAGGGTTCTCTAGATCCTCAAATTCTGCATGACATTTTTAACTTCGGCAAGTGCTCAAAAGGGGGAAATTCCCCTATGTGGAATCCTTTTTCCTCCTTCGCTCACATCCTGTACTATGCTTCCCCAATAGTTCCTCACCCTCAGCCTTCTGCTCTAGACTCTCTGCTTTCACTCTCACCTCAGCAACCTGATTTCTCCCCTCCAATTACTAGATCAAAAACCCAAACCTCCGCTGGATCTCAGAACATTGCCCCCTTGCTGAGGAAGCAGGTACCGAGGTGCCCCTCCACCCACTCCTCTCTTTTCCTGTCAGTGTCTGCACTAGGTCCCACCAAGTCCTCTAGCAAGCTTAGCCAAAGCTCAAACCAGCTGAGAAGAGCCCTCAGACCCCTATCCAAGATGTAATGAAAATGACCTTTAAAGTTGATTTGTCATCACTGAAAACAGGTTTCTAAGAATTTAAAGTCCCTCACAGGCTTTTTGGAATACTCACTCCCGTCTTCCCCTCTGCTCTACCTGTTCTACTGCTCAAGTTTTTGTTCTAGGAAAATCCCAAACCCCTTTCCCATTATTCTTTGGCATCTCTCCTTCCTCATTCTCAGATCCACAAAGCTGCTCTCAGCATCGCCTTCCCTGTCATCCCCCTCTGTTCCAGGTCCACAGAAATGTCTTAAATGACCTTCTCCAGAAGTCTTTACCAAGGCTTACTTTAGGGCATTCAGCAAAAGAGTCCCTCTGAAAAAGTTCAATGGAGATAAACTTCCACTCTTCATGTTGCCCTGTTCTACTTGGCCACTGGCTGGAAAAATCACCACCCCTAAGCTAGACATCACCTTACCAGTTTTTCACAAAATATGTGAACAAGGACTCTGGCCTTGAGCTGGGGCTTCAGAGAGATTGCTACATTTCTAAAATAAAAAAGTTACCAACTGGGCTCCATGGTGACAGCTGGCAAGGAGGAAAAAAAAGAGACAAAAAAGCTCTCCCATTCCAAGGTGTAATTGAAAAGTTAACGTGCACAGAACAGAGGAAAAAAAAAAAGAAACAAAAACTGATTTGTGTGAATTTCTGCAGACTGTGAACTTCTGAGCCCCTTCCCTTACATGTTGGGTACAAATACTAAAACTACCAAAACTTGGGGTTCAGGGGATTAATTGATTACAACAGAAGCAATGCCCTCTCAATACGGATGCAAACAAATAAAACTCCTTTCCTGTCTTTGGTGGTATCTTAGGTGCCTTTCCTTGTCCATCTCTACAACAGTATAATTCTATACACTTTAACATTATTTATGTTTTCATTAAGTGGTCAATAGTTGTGATTAATTATGTAATGATGCAGATGTTTTCCAGAGTGCTCTATCAGGACGCAGGTTCATTTAAAGATCAAATAGGGGGGGCATACAACCCGGTTCCACCGGGAACCTGTATCCCTCACTTTAGCCATCCTATTAGGAATAATAGTTGCTGAAGGGGTGGGCACAGGAACAACTGCCCTAGTCCATGAGACACAACAAAGACACAATTAGAAGCAGAAATAGACCAAAGCTTAAAGGCATTAAAAACCGACATCACAGCTTTACAGGAATTTTAACCTCTCTCTCTCTGAAGTTGTTTACAGAGCAGGTGAGTGTTGGACCTCCTCTTCATGAGAGAAGGGTTCCTTTTTGCTTGCATTGAGGAAAGAATGATGTTTTTTATGCCGACAATACTGGAGTTGTAAAAGAATCTATGAGTAAATTAAGAAAATTACTTGAAGAGTGTCAAAGAAAGACAGAGGCCCCCAAAGGGAGGTTTGAGTCTTGGTTCACATTGTCCACCTAGTTAACTACACTTTTATCCACCCAGGCTGGTCCATTAATAATTCTCATATTATTGTTAACTGTAGGACCCTGTTTGCTCAACCATGTAGTTTCTTTTCTCACCCAAATTGAACCTGTTATTAACCCTAACCATACACTGTTCTCTCAATCTAATTTTACAGAAGAGCGGGGACAGAGTTGGTCTTAAAATACAGGAATATAGAGGATCTTCCACCTGCTGAGAACCTCAAAGGTCCTTGAAGAAATGATCCCTGGAGAAGATGTAGTCAACTATGAAGGACCTGAGAGAGCAAAAGTCTTCCATGGCAAACAACCTGCTCATGATGAAGGGATGTGTCTGAATCAGCCACTCTCTTCTTAATGTAGAGAAGATGGACCAAAGCAGGGATGTGTTGAGAGCTGCTCCTGCATGCCAATGGGTGACATACCATTCTAACTTGTGAAAGTGTCACAGAAAGTAGGGGCAGCCTCCTTCTCATGGGAACCTTGGAAGCAACTGTTAGGACAAAGTTGTTGTCAAGGAAGTGACCTCATTCAGTTCCTAAAGAAAGTGACCTCACCTAACTTCTATGGTGATGTAACTCTCTGAACTTGGAATCAAGGAAGCCTGGCACCCAGAGCCAGTCCCAGTCCCAGTGCCAGTTGTCAAACTTATTTTGATTTACCAAGGACAGACTCAGTCTTTCTTGGTACCTACTGATGTGAGGATGGCCAAATGCAAGAAAAGCTATGAAGAGGGGTCTTTCCTGAGAAAGCAGGCATTGGCTCACCACTGGATCCTAAAAACTTCACAGAGTTGGCCAAAAAGACCAGATTTGAGAATGAACAGGCCATTTCCTGGAACATAGTATGGCCCACCAGTCAGAGGACTCTCCGGATAGTCACAGACCTACATGGGGGAAGGAGGTGCCTTTGTGATGTGGGTGTGAGTTTGTGGTTTTGTCTCATGTTCTGAGAATAGGTATGAAAGAAGGTTTGTTTTTTTTTGGAGTGAACGGTTTCTAGTAAGTCGTTTGACAACGCGAGTGTTTCTATGTCAGTGTATCCCACTGTGCCCGTGGTTGTAGACATTAGAAGAGAGAATGCATCAATGAATATGTCCTGTCAGCTAGAAAGCTTCCCAGCATTCATCCTTCCCAATTTATTAATGGACTGCAGCTTGCCTTATTGATGGGCAACACTTACTATCTTTCTAAGATCCTGTTTTCTTCCTGAATTCTGGCCACTCTCCAGAATAGGCTCATGGTTTTGTGTTTAAGATATGTACAACCACGAATCTCTTTGAAATGACCATGTACTAGATAGCTAAAGGCAATGGCGAGCATCTCAGAAAACTCAGATATCAGTGTTACCAGTAAAGTCTCAGTGGAGAAACTCTGCTTGGGGCCTTTTGATTACCTAATCTTCTGTTGCCCTGAATGTCAGGAAGGTCTTTTCCTCAGGCCACCACTTTGTGAAGCCTGAAGAAAACAGTTTTCAAATGGAAATGAATGGGTATTACCTGTGGTTCTTTGCTTAATTGCTTTGGAGAGGATGTGTCTGAATCAGCCTATTTGCCCTGTGTGAGGCTGTGGCTTAGATTCTCACCTTCTGATGGATATAAAGAAAGATCCCATGTGTACATCCAAGACCAAAATGGCCACAGAGCAGTCCTTGTGGATGAAGTCTCTCGCCTTCCTCTGTAACTTTCCTGAACTCCATCAAGTCAGAATAGGGATCCTTTGGGTCAAATGAGATCTTCAAAGCCCTGCAGAGGCTAGCCCATGGTTGCTTGGGTTTTCTCAAGACTCCAATTTACATAAAGATTCCAAACCCCACAGTCAGTTGACCTCAAATTGAAGAAGTGGAGCAGTATTAATGGGAGGCCTATTTGATCTCTCCTGGTTCACAAGAAGGGTGTCCATGCCACCCTGAATTAGGCAATTTAGGTGCAAGAGAGCTTATTTTGGACACGGACTTGAGCTGTGCCCCTCATGGAAAACTCTAGCCACAGGTTATTATGTGTGTCTATATGGAAGAAGATGAGCGCCACTTTGGAGTGTTTTGGTTTAAATTGTGGTCATTTGGGTGGCGGTTAGAAGAGATGACTTGGTCCACATGTGCTTGAACTCTGGTGTGATTTCCTTAGAGACTGAGTTCTGCAACTGAACTCAGAGAAGTATTGCCATGAATAGTGTTGAGATTTTAGGAAGCCAGGCATGAGTGTCGCCCTTGGAAACTGAGTTCTAGGCCCAGGGTGGCTTTCCACAGAGCACTGGGCCTCTCAGCCAGGATACCACATGATTTTATTCTGAAAGACTTGGCACCCATCGTTGAGAGTCAAAACTCATATGGACCTCACATTGTAGAGCTAAATGAGCTAAACATCATGTGATCTTTTCACCATTCTTTGGGAAGCCTTACCTGTGAGTGTTCTCAAGAGCTTTCATTGAAATGAGCTTCCTAACCATTTAATGGTTCCTGAATGAATTGAAACTCACAGTGCCTCCAACTTCATCGTTGAAAAATGGAGATAAATGCCATGAAATTTTTGAAATTCCCATCACCAGGTGGCACTGGAGAACCTTTGGATGACCTGTTGCTGGTCATGAATATTTCAGTGTCTTGTTTTACTGGGTTTCATGTAAATGGTGTAGAACAGAGATGTCAGTAAGTTGGACTCTGTTGAGTAGTGGGCCTAGAGCAGTGTTGGGCAGGTATGTGATAAAACATCTGTGGTGGGGCCATGTGGATCTGCCATTGGCTTCCAAATGGCTTGTGACTGACATGGCACAGCCAGCAGAACCTTCTGTGTAAAGGCAACTTGTTATATGGAGCGATTTCAGGACATTGTTCAGAATCAGGTTGCTATGGTCAAGGGGTCAATCTATGTGGGATAGAAGCCTGGTTCTTGTATCACCCTGCAGACCCTGACCCACCACATGTGACAGAACTCCCTCTTGCACTTTGTCGCAGTTGAACTCCTTGTATTTCCTGAAGCAAATACCAAACTCCCAGTGCAGCAGGAAGAAACACCACAAAATGGAGAATGACCATATGGCTTCACAGTCCACACTTGGAGACACTAAGCCCCAGTGGCCACAGTTTACCTACAAAGAGAGAATTCAGCACTGCTGCCTCGTGTTCATTGTAAAATAAGAAACTTTGTCCTCCTGGTCACATAGATGCAGACCCAGCTTTGAGGGTCTCACTACAAAGGAAGCTTAACTCGTGACAACAACCTATATTTCAGTGCCCAACCTCAGTGGCAGTTTCTCAAAAAGTTTTAGGCAAGCAGAGCTCCATGTTTGTGGAGTGTGTACCCTGTCCTTATTTTTGGAAACTCCTATTCCACCTCCAAGTTTGTGCACTCTTGAGCATTTTCCATTCCAAAAATGTAATCACAGATTTTGTAACTCTTCTCCTCTAATTGTGTCTTACTTGGGGTGAAGGTAATGTCAAGGCATGGTTCTGGATGAGACTGGGAAGATTTGTTGTAGCACATATTTGCATACACATTGGATTAATTTTCCTATTTTCCATTCGAAATTCTGAATCCCTGACACTAACCCATATTCTACTAGACTCTGACTACTAATCCTAATATGAGGGAGAAAAATAACCCAAAGAGTACATAAGTACATGCAGTTCAGAGTTCGACTTGCCATTTGCATGATAAAGGGTAGGTGTTATAAATTTAGTCAATTTTTAATTGAAATAGTTCTCCATGTGTTTTCAAAGTTAACAAATATGTGAATTACTGTCTCCCATTCTCTGGAGCCTATTCAGCACATGTATTTTTATATGCACAAATAGAATCCTGCGTGATATCACACGTACATTCTTGTGAGTTACATGACTTAGCAGATACAAAGTGTGAGAAGTGACCACTCCTCCTAAACCCTGTTGGAACTGAAAATTCAACCTATGGGTGAGCTTCCCAGTAGAACAACATTATACATAAACCCATGTTCAGTAAAATGAATGTTTTTGCATCTTTATGATATATATTTCATGATGAATTTCGATTGGCATATATATTGCTACTTATTAATGTCTCTGTTCGTGTGTGTGTGTGTGTGTGTGTGTGTGTGTGTGTGTGTATATATATATATATATATATATATATATATATATATATATATATTCTCCAGATTTTAAAAAATATGAAATATATGTGTCTTATATACAATCCCTAAATTCATTCATGTTCATGTATGTGGATTAATAATCAACTTTTCACAAGATTATTCTTAAAAATATTCATCCACCCGAAATACATATTTGTTTCCTAGTACTGAAAACTAACTTCAGTGAAAGGTGCATACAAATCCTAATATGTCTACATTAACTGACCCAGTTTAACATCAATGCATGTAGGTTACTATGGAACATGATGTGTATTTTGACGTTAATTTTTATTCCACACTGGTACATTACTATTCCTTCAGTTTATGTACATCATAGAATATATATTTTATTCACTAGTTAGCAAATTTATAGGCATTTGTTTCACTTTCAATCACTTCCTGCTCCAGAACACATGAATTTCTCTACGTTTCTTCAGTGGTCTATTCATGAGACTTTTTTTCCAAATACATTTTTTTCGATTTCCATAATCAATTTTGAAACAAAACTCACAAACCCTTCATGATAAACCATAACCCTAAGATGATCATTAGATATATAACTGGTTGGAATGAATGATTGTATATCAATATAACATTTCTTATATATTTTCAGATATCTATTCAATCCATTATTTAAAGTGGATCCAGTTATATTATTTATTCACAGTATGGTCTATTCATGCATTATGTGTATATTCATAGAAACAGGGTACACATCTTTGTACGACCATACTAATTTATAAGTCTTCAAAATATTGCTCCAAGAAATGGTGGAAGAAATACTCATGTCACCTGATCTACATACACATTTTATCACAGAAATATTCTGGACACCAAAAGCAAAGTTCACACTTACAATTGTACCAAAGCCTAAATAGAAAGTGAGCATGGATTACTAAAAACATCCATGTCCAGGTTGCCTAATGCTCTCAAATATCAATCCTATTGGTGACTACATATTTGTTTCTTCCTAAGATTATCTATTCAACCTCAAACCTGTTGAAAATGTCTAACCCTATCACACAATTTATACTTTGCTTTATTTCCTAATGTCTCTATTGATATCTGCTTTCCTACATGATTTCCCCAGTTCATCATTGTGACTGACTCTTCACATGTACTGACATTTACATACACTCTCTACCCGAAACCCTATTGCTAAAGAACTTTTGGTCCAAATCCTATACTCACTCTTCTTTCTAAACCTACAGACTACCTTCCTAATCCTACCGACTATCGCTTTTTGACTGGATGTTCTCTTCAACATTCAATCATCCAAAGTACAAGGTCCGATGCCAGTGTATATTGATTTATTTGAGACATCTGTGCAGCACATAACTCAAAGCTAAGTATCCCACTCAAGTCCCCAGTGCCCTTATGGACTTCAAATCTTACCTAGATTTCTGCTTTCATAGTTATATTTCACATATATACTCTTGTAAATATCACAGGTTGCCAATGCCATTATTTATCCCGCAGAATGATTCGTAACCCAAATCAAACCTATTATTAACCTTAACTATACACTGTTCCTTCAATATAACGTACAGAAGAGCAGGGACAGAGTGGGTCTTACAATATAGGAATGTAGATGATCTTCCACCTGCTGAGAGCCTAAAAGATCCATGGAGAAATGATCCTTGGAGAATATGTAGGCAGCTATGTAGGACCTGAGAGAGCAATAGTCATCTTCCATGGCAAACAACCTGGTCAGGGTGAATTGATGTGTCTGAATCAGCCTCTGTCTTCTTAAAGTAGAGAAGATGGACCAATCCAGGCCTGTGTGGAGAGCTGTTCCCGGGTGCCTATGGTTGATATACCATTCTAACTTCTGAATGTGTCACAGGATGTTGGGGCAGCCTCCATCTCATGGGAACCTTGGAAGCAACTGTTAGGACAAAGTGGTTACCGAGGCAGTGACCATATTCAGTTCCTGAAAGAAGTGACCTCACTTCACTTCCTTGGTGATGTAATTCTCTGAACTTGGGATCCAGGAAGCCAGGCACCCAGAGTCAGTCTCACTCCGAGTCCCAGTGGGCTAACTTGTTTGCTTTTCCCAAAGACATAGTCAGTCTTTCTTGGTACCTACTGATGTGAGGATGGCCAAATTCCAGCAGAGCTCTGAAGAGGGGCCTTTCCTGAGAAAGTAGGTAGTGGCGAACCACTGGCTCCTGACAACTTCACAGAATTGGCCAAGGAGACCAGAACTGAAACAGGACAGGACATTTTTGGGGAACATAATATGTCCCACCAGTCAGAAGACACTCCGGATAATCACAGACCTACTTGGGGGAAAGAATTGCCTTTGCCATTGTAGGTGTGAGTTTGTGTTTTTTTCTGATGTTCTGAGAATAGCTAGGAAAGGTGGTTTGTTTGGTTTGGAGTGGACTATTTCTAGTAAGTCGTTTGACATGGTGAGTGTTTCTATGTCTGTGTATCCCACTGTATCCATGGTTGTAGACATTAGAAAAGACAATGCATCAATGGATGTGTTGTCTCTCGTTGAAAGCTTCGCCGCATTCTTACTGCCCAATTGATGAATGGACTGCAGCTTGCCTTATGGATGGGCAACATCTACTATCTTCTTAAGTTCCTGTTTTCTTCGTGTTTTCCAGCCACTCTCCAGAATAGGCTCATGGTTTTGAGTCCCAGATATGTAACACCACAAGGCTCTGTGACATGGCCATGTACTGGAGAGCTTAAGGGAATGGGAGCATCTCAGAAAAATCAGATATCAGTGTGACCAGTAAAGTCTCAGTGGAGAAACCCTTCTTTGGGCCATTTGCTTACTTCTGTTTCTATTACCCTGAATGTCAGGAAAGTCTTTGCCTCAGGCCACCCTGTTGTGTAGCCTTAAGAAGACTGTTTTCATATGGAAATGAATGGACATCACCTGTGGCTCTTTGCTTAATTGCTTTGGAATGGAATGTGTCTGATTCAGCCTCTTGTCCTTAAATGAGGTTGTGGCTTAGATTCTCAGCACCTGATGGATCTAAAGAAAGATCCCATGTGATTTCAAAACCAAAATGACAAAAAGAGAAGTCATTGTGGATGAATATTTTTGCCTTCTTGTTTTATGTTCCTGACCTCCATCAAGTGAGAATAGGGATCCTTTGGGTCAAATGAGTCTTTGAAATCCCTGCAGAGGCTAGCCCATATGTGCTTGGGTTTTCTCATGACTCCAAATCACATCAAGAATTTATAGGCTTCAGCCAGTAGGCCTCAAATTGGAGAAGCAGAACACTTTAACAGCAGCAATATTTGATCACTCCTGGTTCACAGGAATAGTGTTCAGGCCACCATGTTTTTAGGCAAATGAGGGGCAAGTGAGCTTATTTTGGACAATACCTTGTGCTCATTGAAACCTCCAGCTAGAGGTTATGATGAGTGTCTACAAGGAAGAAGATTATGGCCCTGTGGGAGTGATTTCATTTTAATTTTGGTCATTTTTGTGGCAGTTGGAAGGGATGACTGGGTCCACCTGGGCTTGAACTCTGGTATGATTTACCCTTAGAGACTGAGTTCTGGAACTGACCTCAGAGAAGTATTGCCATGAATTGTGTTGGGATTTTAGGAGGCCACGCATGAGACTCACTCTTGGAAACTGAGATCTAGGCCCAGGGTGGCTTTCCACAGAGGCCTGGGAATCTCAGCCAGAATATCACATGATTTTATTCTGAAAGATTTGGTAGCCATAGTTGAGAGTCAAAACACACATGGACCTCACATTGTAGACGTCAATTGGCCTGGCTTCATGTGACCTGTTGGCAACTCTTTGAGAAGCCTTGACTTTAGAGTTCTCCAGAGCATTCATTGAAATGAGCTTTCTCAACACTTAACGGTTCCTGAATTAATTGAAACCCACAGTGCCTCTAACTTCATCCTTGAAAACTTGCTAGATAAATACCATAAAATTTTGGAAATTCCCATGACCAGGTGGCCCTGCAGAAACGTTGGATGTCCTGTTGCTGATCATGTGTATACAAGAAAGTGCCTTGTTTGACTGGGTTTCATGAAAATGGTGTAGAATACGAGATGCCAGGAATTTGGAGCCTGCTGAGTAGTGGGCCTAGAGCAGTAGTGGGCAGGTGTGTGATGAAACATCATGGTGGGGCCATGTGGATCGGCTATCGGCTTACAAATGGCTTGTGACTGATATGACACAGCCCCCATTCCCTTGTATGTAAAGGCATCTTGTTATATGGAGAGGTTTCAGGGCAATGTTCATAATCAGGTTGCTATGGTTATTGGGACAAGCTATGTGGGATAGAAGCCTGGTTGGTACATTCTCCTGCAGACGCTAACCCACCCCACGTGACAGAACACCCTCCAGCACTGTATCCCAGATGAACTTCTTATATTGTGTGAAGCAAGTACCAAATTCCCAGTGTAGCAGCAAGAAACACCACGAAAATTGGAGGATGATCAAATGTCTTCACTGTCCCCACCGGGAGACACTTAGCCTCCAGTGCACACAGTTTACCTACAAAGAGAAAATTGAGCACTGCTGCCTCATGTTCATTGAAATATAAGAAATCATGTCTTCCAGGTCACATAGATGCAGACCCAGCTTTTATGGTCTCACGACAAAGGAAGCCAAAGCTCATGACAACAACATATATTTCAAGTGCCCAACCTCAGAAGCAGTATTCCAAGAAGTCTTAGGCCAGCAGAGCTCATTGTTTGTGGAGTGTTTACCCTGTCCTTTACTTTTGGAAACGCCTCTACCACCTCCAAGGTTGTGAACTCCCGAGCATATTCCATTCCATATATGTATTCATAGATTTTCACACTTTTCTACTATAATTGTGTCTTACTTGGGTGAAGGTAATGTCAAGGCATTGTTCTGGATGTGAGTGGGAAGATTTTTGTGTAGCACATATTTACACACACACTGGATTCATTTTTCAATTTTTATTTTGAAATACTGAATCCCTGACACTAACCCATACCCTACTAGACTCTGAATTATGATCCTAATATGATGGTGAAAAATAACCCAAAAAGAATAGAAATACAAGCAGTTCAGAGGAGGCATGGTGTATAGTTGGAATTGCCTTTTGCATTATATTTTGTAGGAGTTATAAATCTAGTCAATTTTTTGTTGAAATAGTTCTACATGTGTTTTTAAAATTAACAAATATATGAATCCCTGTCTCCCTTTCTCTGTAGCCTATTCAGCACATGTATTTTTATATGCACATATAGAATCCTACCTGATATCACTCGTATACACTTGTGAGGTGGCTGAATTTGCAGATGCAAATTGAGAGAAGAGATCACTCCTCCTAAACGCTGTTGGAACTGAAAATTCAACCTATGGGTGAGCTTCCTAGTTGAATAACATTATTCATAATTTCATGTTCAGTAAAATTAATATTTTTCAATCTGTTGATTATATATATTTCATGATAAATTTCTATTGGCATATATATCACTACTTTTTTTATTGGTTGCTCAAAACATTACAAAGCTCTTGACATATCATATTTCATACATTAGATTCAAGTGGGTTATGAACTCCCATTTTTACTCCAAATACAGATTGCAGAATCACATCAGTTACACATCCATATTTTTACATAATGCCCTATTAGTTAATGTTGTATTCTGCTACCTTTCCTATACTCTACTATACGCCCTCCCTTCTCTTCCCATCTTTTCTCTCTACCATACCTACTCTAATTCATTTCTCTCATTGTTTATTTTCCCACAACCTCTTATATGTAATTTTGTGTAACAATAAGGGTCTCTCTCCATTACCATGCAATTTCCCTCTTCTCTCCCTTTCCCTCCCACCTCATGTTTCTGCTTAATGTTAATCAATTCTTCATGCTCTTCCTCCCTGCTCTGTTCTTAGTTGCTCTCATTATATTAAAGAAGATATTTGGTATTTGTTTTTTAGGGATTGGGTAGCTTCACTAAGCATAATCTTCTCTATTGCCATGCATTTCCCTGCAAATTCCATGATTTTGTCATATTTTAGTGCTGCGTAATCCTCCATAGTATATAAAGGTCACATTTTTTTTATCCATTCATCTATTGAAGGGCATCTGGGTTGGTTACACAGTGTAGCAATTGTGAATTGTGCTGCTATGAAAATCGATGTGGCAGTATCACTGTAGTACGCTCTTTTAAGGTCTTCAGGGAATAGTCCAAGAAGGGCAATAGCTGGGTCAAATGGTGCTTCCATTCCAAGCTTTCACAGGAGTCTCCATACTCCTTTCCAAATTGGCTGCACCAGTTTCAGTCCCACCAGCAATGTACAAGAGTACCCTTTTCCTCACATCCTCGCCAGCACTTGTTGTTGTTTGACTTCATTATGGCTGCCAATCTCACTGGATTGAGATGGTATTTCAGGGTGGTTTTTATTTGCATTTCTCTTACTGCTAGAAATGGAGAGCATTTTTTCATGTACTTGTTAATTGATTCTATGTCCTCCTCTGAGAAGTTTCTGTTCAGGTCCTTGTCCCATTGGGTTATTGGTTATATTATTGTCTAATTTTCTGAGTTCTTTGTATACTTTGTATACTCTAGATATTAGGGCTCCATGTGAAGGGTGAGGACTAAAAATTTGTTCCCATGATGTAGGCTCCATATTTACCTCTATTATTGTTTCTCTTTCTGAGAAAAAAAAATTCAGTTTAAGTAAGTCCCATTTCTTGATTCTTGTTATTAACTCTTGTTCTATGGGTGTCCTATTAAGGAATTTGGAGCCTGACCACACAATATGTAGATCTGAGCCAACTTTTTCTTCTATCAGACGCAGAGACTCTGATTTGAATCTAGCTCCTTGATCCACTTTGAGTTAACTTTTGTGCAGGGCGAGAGGAGGGGATTCAGTTTCATTTTGTTGCATTTGGATTTCCAGTTTACCCAACACCATTTGATGAAGATGCCATCCTTCCTCCATTGCAGGCCATTAGCTCTTTTATCAAATATAAGATAGTTGTAGCTTTTTGGATTAGTCTCTGTGTCCTCCATTCTGTACCATTGGTCAACCCGCCTGTTTTGGTACCAGTACCATGCTGTTTTTATTATAATTGCTCTGTAATATAGTTTGAAATCTGGTATTGCTATACTGCCTGATTCACACTTCCTGCTTAGAATTGCTTTTGCTATTCTGGGTCTTTTATTTTTCCATTTGAATTTCATAATTGCTTTATCTATTTCTACAAAAAATTCCTTTGGGATTTTGATTGGCATTGCATTAAACCTGTAGAGAACTTTTGGTAATATAGCCATATTGATGATGTTAGTTCTTCCTATCCATGAACGGGGTATATTTTTCCATCTTCTAAGATCTTATTCTATTTCTCTTTTTAGGGTTCTGTAGTTTGCATTATATAAATCTTTCACCTCTTTTGTTAGGTTGATTCCCAAGTATTTAATTATTTTGAGGAAATTGGGAATGCAGTGTTTTGACTCATTTTTGTTTCAGAAGTTTTGTCGCTAATATACACAAATGCCTTTGATTTATGCATGTTGATTTTCTATCCTGCCACATTGCTGCATTCATTTATTAGTTCTAGTAGTTTTTTCTGTAGACCCTTTTGGGTCTTCTATGTATAGAATCATGTCATCTGCAAATAGTGATAAGTTAAGTTCTTCTTTTCCTATTTTTATGCCTTTAATGTCTTTCATCTCTCTAATTGCTCTGGCCAGTTTTTCGAGAACTATATTGAATAGAATTGGTGATAGAGGACATCCCTGTCTTGTTCCAGATTTTAAAGGGAATGCCTTCAATTTTTCTCCATTCAGAATGATGCTAACCTGAGGCTTAACATAGATAGCTTTTACAATGTCGAGGTAAGTTCCTGTTATCCCTAGTTTTTAAAATGTTTTGAACATAAAGGAATGCTCTACTTTGTTGAATGTTTTTTCTGCGTCTATCGAGATGATCATATGGTTCTTATGTTTAAGTCCAATGATGTTGTGAATAACATTTATTAATTTCCATATATTGAACCAGCCTTGCATCCCAGGGATGAATCCTAGTTGATCATGGTGCACAATTTTTTTGATGTGCCTTTGTATCCAATTCGCCAGAATTTTAATGAGGATTTTTGCATCTAGGTTCATCAGAGATATTTGTCTGTAGTTTTCTTTCTTTGAGGTGTCTTTGTCTGGTTTCAGAATCAGGGTTTTGTTGTCCTCATAGAACGAATTTGGCAGAGCTCCCAGTTTTTCTATTTCCTGAATAACTTGAAAAGTAATGGTATTAATTCTTCTTTAAAGGTTTTGTAAAACTCTGCTGTATACCCCTCCGGTCCTGGGCTTTTCTTGGTTGGTAGTCTTTTGATTGCTTCTTCTACTTCATCCATTGATATTGGTCTGTTTAAATTGTGTGTTCCCTTATGACTCAGTGTGGGCAAATCATATGACTTAAGAAATTTTTCGATGTCTTCACTATTTTTTATTTTATTGGAATACAGGTTTCCAAATAATTTCTAATTTTCTTCTGTATTTATGTTGCATCTGTTGTGATATTGTCTTTTTCATCCCGTATGTTAGTAATTTGAGTTCTCTCTCTTCTTCTCTTCATTAGCATGGCTAAGGGTCTGTCGATCTTATTTATCTTTTTGAAGAACCAACTTTTAGTTTTGTTAATTTTTTCAATAGTTTCTTTTGTTTCAATTTCCCTCTGATTTTAATTATTTCTTGCCTTCTGCTACATTTGCTGTTGTTTTGCTCTTCCTTTTCTAGGGCTTTGAGATAAAGTGTGAGCTCATTTATTTGTTGTTTTTTTTTCTTTCTTTTTTTGAGGAATGACCTCCAGGCGACGAATTTACCTCTTAAAACTTCTTTCATTTTGTCCCATAGAATCTGATATGTTGTGTCTCTATTTTCATTTATCTCTAAGAATTTTTTGATTTCCTCCTTTATGTCTTCTGTAACCCATTGATCATTCAGTAACATATTGTTCATTTTGCATGTAATGTATGATTTTTTCTTTTTTCTTTTATCATTGGTTTCCAGTTTCATTCCATTATGATCACAAAAAATTCATGGTATTATCTCCTCCCCTTTATATTTACTGAGGGTTGCCCTATGGCAAAACATATGGTCTATTTTTGAGAAGGATCCATGTGCTGCTGAGAAAAAAGTATATCCACTTGATGATGGTTGATATATTCTATATATGTCAGTTAAGTCTAGGGTATTGATTGTGATATTGAGTTCTATAGTTTCTTTATTCAACTTTTGTTTGGAGGATCTGTCCAATGGTGAGAGACGTGAGTTGAAGTCACCCATAATTATTGTACTGTGGTCTATTTGATTCTTGAACTTGAGAAGAATTTGTTTAATGAACGTGGCAGCACCATTATTTGCTGCGTGAATATTGATAATTGTTATGTCTTGTCAGTGAATGGTTTCTTTTAACAGTATATAATGTCCTTCCTTATCCCTTTTGATTAAATTAGTCTTGAGGTCGATTTTATTCTATAGGTGGATGGCCACCCCTGCTTGGTTACGAGGACTGTGTGCATGGTATTAATTTTCCCAATCTTTCACCTTCAGCTTGTGTATGTCTTTTCCATTCAGATGTGTCCCCTGGAGGCAACATATTGTTGGATTTGTTTTTTTTAATTCAAGTTACAAGCCTATGTCACTTTATTGGAGGATTTAAGCCATTAACGTTTAGAGTTACTATTAATATATGGTTTGTACTGCCACCCATGTTTGCTTATATCTTTTTTTTAAATTAGTTTGTTTCTCCATGATTAGCTTTTCCTGCCCTCTGTCATTACTGAGGCACTTCCCACTGATGGTTTACATTGTTGATTTTCATTTCTTCCTCGTGTAGTGTTTTGCTCAAGATGCTTTCCAATGCTGGTTTTCTGGCTGCAAATTCTTTTAGCTTTTGTTTATCATGAAATATTTTTATTTTGTTGTCTTACATTAAGCTTAATTTTGCTGGATACATAATTCTTGGTTGGCATCCATTGTCTTTCAGTGTTTGAAGTACGTTGTTCCAGGATCTTCTCACTTCCAGCATCTGTGATAAAAAAAAAAAAAAAAAACATTGTTAACCTTTTTGTTTTACCCCTGATTGTAATCTGCCTCCTTTCTCTGGTAGGTTTTAATATTTTCTCTTTGTTTTGTATATTGGATATCTTCATAACAATGTGTCTTGGCATTGGTCTACTATGATTTTGTGTGCTCAGTGTCCTGTAAGCATCTACAATTTGTTTATCTGTTTCCATTTTTATTTTTGGAAAGTTTTCTCTAATTATTTCATTCAGCAGGTTACTCATTCCCTTGGTTTGAATCTCTGTACCTTCCTCTTTCGGGATGACTCATAAGTTTGTTTTTTTATGTTATCCCATATCTCTTGGATGTTTTCTCATAATTTTTTACAGTATTTCTTTCTTGGATAGAGTTTTTTCAAGATGATATATTTTGTCTTCATTATCTGACATTCTGTCTTCTACTTGCTCCACTCTGTTAGTGATACTCTCAATTGAGTTTTTAATTTGGTTTATCATTTCCTTTATTTCTAGAATTATTGTTTGATTTTTCTAATAATCTCTATCTCCTGAAAAAGATGCTTAATTTCTTATTTTATCTGTTTATGTAATTCATTTTCAATGCGTTCTTTCACTGTTTTTTTTTGTTGTCTCGTATCCTCTTTAATGTTCCATTCCATCTGACTAAGGTATTCCTTGAGTTCTTTATATGAACATTTTTCTGATGACTCCAGATGCTCTTGAATATTTAGGCTGTCCTTCATTGTTTGTACTTTTTTTCTTCCTTGCTTTTTAATCCTGCTCATGTTACTTCTTGTTCTGTTTGACTACTGAGTTACTGCTTACTCTTATAAATTTATTTGATGCTTGGAAGGAAAGATATTAGAAGGGAAGGGAAGAAGTCACTAAAGAGAATGAGAGTAGCCAGGTAGAATTCAAGGAAGGGGGTATAATAAAATTGAAAAGAAATGAAAAGACAAAAGAAAAAAATAGAAAATAAAGAAAGAAAATTTTAAGTAATAATGATAATTAATAAATGAAAAATTAAATTTAAAATAATAATAATAATAATGAAATAAAAAATTAAAAAAATAAAAAACATTAAAAAAGTTAAAGAACAACAACAAAAATGAAAATGAAAGAAAAAGAAAAACATACAAATAATATAATAATAATAATACATGCAGTACTAGAGTTCAATTAACTTCTCTTCCAGTAGGTGGAGCTGTGTGCACTGGGCCAAGATTCTCCTCTAAATAAGTGGGAACAAATCACTGTGCAGCAGCTCTTCCTCCCAGACTTGGCGGGTCTCCAATCCTGAGTGCCTAGGGCCTTCTCTTGTGCTTCCTCAAGCCAGGCCCCGCTCACCTTTGACGTTCACCACAATACTGGTTACACGCCAGGCCTCTGCTCCTGGTAGCCCTGTTTTAATGAACGCCTGGGCACACTCTCCCTGTTTGCCTCCCTCAGACCCTAAGTTTGTAGAGCTTTGTCCTGAGAACCGCCAGCGAATTTTCTTGTCTTCCGGGAGCCATGCCCCTGGTAGGTGGTGTAAGAGACCTCAATTGTCAGCACTGGTGGGAGTGGTAGCCGGGAATTCCACGCCGCAAGTCCCGAGCCAATCCTGTTTCCCTAGGTCTGGCTATCGTGCTCCTGGGAGAGCTGGGAGGGGCCCTTGAGGTTTCCCCGTGGTGTTGAGAGAGATGGCAATGGGATTACACACTTGTCGCGTTGGTTTCAATGAAGTTATCTCCTCCGCCTGTAATGTCAGTTCTGTGCCATGGTGGTATCCCATTAAAATGGTGACCGTTCGTTCCCTTTGCTGGGTGACCAATGCAATGGGTGGGTCCTGACTATCTCTCCCAAGCCACATTTCAATCCTGTGGCCACTGCCTATGAAGGCTCAGTTGTCTTTTAACTCTGTCAATTCAGAAAGCCCAACCAGTTATTTCAGCGGGAATGTTAGTTTTGAGTCACAAAAACCAGACGAATCTAAGCTTGAATGCAGCCAATCCGGGCTCTGTGTGTGTTCTGAGGGGCCCAGACTGTTCGCCCCAGATTCACAACAGGTCAACATTGCCTAGTGATTCTGAGCAAACAGCATTTAGACAGTTTACGACTTCCTATCCCCGTGCAGCTGAAGAGATCAGAGACTTGATTTCTCCATGCCTGCCTTAATAATGGATCTCCTGTATTGCTACTTTTTAATATCTGTGCATGTGCGTGTTTGTATATATATATATATATATATATATATATATATTATATATATATATATATATATATACACACACACATATATATATATATATATATATATATATATTTATATTTATATATATACACACTCTTCAGATTTTTCAAAATATGAAATATATGTGTCTTATTATACACTCCCTAAATTCATTCATATTCATATCTGTGGATTTATAATCAACTTTCCACAAGATTATTCTCATAATAATCATCCACCTGCAATACATATTGTTTCCTAGTACTGAAAACTAAATTCAGTGAATGGTGCATACAAACCCTATTATTTCTACATTTACTTAGCCAGTTTAAAATCAATGAAAGTAGATTCCTAGGGGACATGATGTGTATTTTGACTTTCATTTTTATTCAACACTTGTACGTTACTATGTCTTCAGTTTATCCACATCATAGGATATATATTTCAGTCACAAATTAGAAAATTTATAGGCATTTGTTTCACGATCAATCACTTCCTGATTCAGAACACATGCATTCCTCCATGTTTCTTGTCTGGTCTTTTCATGAGACTTCTTTCCAAACACATTACTTTCGTTTAACATCATCACTTATAAAGCAAAACTCAAACACCATTCATCATAAATCATAATCCTAATATTACCATTAGATATATAACTGGTTGGAATGAATGATTGTATATCAATATAAGATTTCTTATATATTTTCACATGTCAATTCAATCCATTATTTAAAGTGGAATCAGTTATGTTATTTATTCATAGTATGGTCTATTCATGCATTATCTCTATATTCATAGACAGAGGTTACACCTCTTTGTGCCCCTAATACTAATGTATGCGTCTTCAAATTATTGCTCCCAGAAATGGTGAAAGAAATACTCATGTCACCTGATCTACATATACATTTTATCACAGTAATATTCTGAACAACAAAAAAATAAAATATCACACTTATGATTGTACCAAAGCCTAAAAGGAAAGTAAATGTTGATAACTAATAACATCCATGTCCAGGTTGCCTAATGCTCTCAAATGTCATTCCCATTCATGACGACATATTTGTTTTTTCCTATGATTATATATTCAAACTCAAGCCTGTTGAAAATGTCTAATCCTATCCCTCACTTTATACTTTGCCTGATTTAGTAATGTCTCTATTGACACCTGCTTTCCTACATATTTTCCCCAGTTCATCATTTTGGCTTACTCTTCACATGTGCTGACATTTACATTCACTCTCTAAACGAAACCCTATTGCTAAAGAAGCTTTTTTTTCCAAATCATATACTCATTCTTCTTCCTAAACCTACTGACTATCTTCCGAATCCTACCGACTATCCCTTTTTGACTGGATGTTCTCTTCTACATTCAATCATCCAAGGTACAAGGTCCTATGCCATTGTATTTCGATTTAACTGAGACAATTGTACAGAACATTATTCAACACTAAGTATCCAAAAAAAGGGCCCAATGCCCTTCTGGCCTTCAAATCTTTCTTAGATTCCCGTTTTTATACACATATTTCACCTATATATTCTTATTAATATCACAGGTTCCCAATCCCATTATTCATCCTGCAGAATGATTCCTAACCCAAATCGAAAATATTATTAACCCTAACCATACACTAACTTTGCAGGAGAGCAGGAACAGTGTGGGTATTAAACTACAGGAATCTAGGGGATCTTCACCTGCTGAGAAACTCAAATGTTCATGCAGAAATAATCCCTGGTGAAGATGAAGGCAGCTATGAAGTACCTCAGAAAGCAAAAGTCAACTTCCATGGCAGTCATCCTGGTCAGGATGAAGGGTTGTGTCTGAATCATTCTCTCTCTTCTTAATGTATAGAACATGGACCAAACCAGTCCTGTGTGGAAGCTGTTCCCGGGTGCTTATGGTTGATATAACATTCTAACTAGAGAAAGTGCCACATGAAAATCGGGGCAGCCTCCACCTCATGGTAATTTTGGAAGCAACAAAGTGGTTGCCAAGGCAGTGACATCATTCAGATCCTGAAGAAAGTGATCTCACCTCACTTCCTTGGTGAGGGAACTCTCTGAACTTGGGATCCAGGAAGCCAGGCACCCAGAGACAGTCCCTGTTCTAGTCCCAGTGGTCTCACATGTTTGGAATTACCAAGGACAGAGTCAGTCTTTCTTCATACCTACAGATGTGAGGATGGCCAAATGCCAGGAAACCTCTGAAGAGGGGCTTTCCCTGAGAAAGCAGGTAGTGGATCATTTTCTGAGAATAGGTAGGAAAGGCGGTTTGTTTGGTATGGTGTGGAATATTTCTATTAAGTCCTTTGACAAGGTGAGTGTTTCTATGTGTGTGTATCCCACTGAGTCCATTGTTGTAGACATTAGAAAAGACAATGCATCAATGGATGTGTCCTGTCTAGTAGAAAGCTTCCCAGCATTCATCCTGCCCAATTCATGAGTGGACTCTGGCTTGCCTTATGGATGGGCAACACCTACAAGCTTCCTAATTTCCTGTTTTCTCTCACAATTCAGGCCACTCTCCAGAATAGTATCATGGTTTTGTGTCCAAGATTTGTGCCACCTCCAAGATCTGTGACATGGCTATGTACTGGATAGCTGAAGGAAATGGCTAGCATCTCAGAAATCTCAGATATCCGTTGACCAGGAAAGTCTCAGTGGAGAAACCCTGCTTTGGTCCTTTTGCTTAGCTATTGTTCTGTTGAATGTCAGGAAGTTTTTTGCCTCAAGCCACCACTTTGTGAACCCTGAAGAAAACAGTTTTCAAATAGAAATGAATGGGCATCACCTGTGGCTCTTTGCCTAATTGCTTAGGATTGGGATATGTCTGAATCAGCCTGTTGGCCCTGTGTGAGGCTGTGGCTTAGATTCTCATCACCTGATGGATCTAAAGATAGATCCCATGCGTGCATCCAAAACCAAAATGACAACAAGATCAGATATTGTTGATGAACTCTCTTGCCTTCCTCTGGTAGGTTCCAGATATCCATCAAGTGAGAATAGGGATTCTTTGGGTCAAATGAGTTCTTCAAAGCCCTGCAGAGGCTAGGCCATAGGTGCTTGATTATCATGACTCCAATTCACTTAAAGAATCTAAACCCCAAAGCTAGAAGGCCTCAAGTTGGAGAAGCCAAGCAATATTAATGGTAGGCCTATTTGATCACTCCTGGTTCACAGGAAGAGAGTCCAGGCCACCCTTACTTTAGGCAAATGCGGTGCAAGGAGCTTATTTTGGACACTGTCGTGGGCTGCGTCCCTTATGGAAAACTCCAGCCAGAGGATATAATGAGTGTCTATATGGAAGAAGATGAGGGCCATGTGAGAGTGTTTTGGTTTTAATTGTGGACATTTGTCTGGCGGTTGGAAGAGATCACTGGGTCCACCTAGGCTTGCACTCTGGTGTGATTCCCCTTAGAGACTGAGTTCTTTTACTGATCTCAGAGAATTATTGCCAGGAATTGTGTTGGAATTTTAGATGGCCATGCATGAGAGTTGCCCTTGGAAAGTGACATCTAGGCCCTAGTTGACTTTCCACAGAGCACAGGGAATCTCAGCCAGGATAACACATGATATTATTCTTAAAGACTTGGCAGCCATATTTGAGAGTCAAAACACACATGGACCATACATTGTAGACCTCAATGGGCCTGGCTTAATCTGACTTTTGGCCACTTTTGGAAGCCTTGCCTGTAAGAATTCTCCAGAGTTTTCATTTAATGGTTTCTGAGTGAATTGAAATCCACAGTGCCTCGAGCTTCATCCTTGAAAATTGGCTATATCAATATCATGAAATTTTTGAAATTCCCATGACTGGGTAGCACTGGAGAACATTTGGATGTCCTCTTGCTGATCATGAGTATACAGGACAGTGCCTTGATTGACTGGGTTTTATGAAAATGGTGTAGAACAGAGATTCCAGTAAGTTGGATCATGCTGAGTAGTTGTTCTAGAGCAGTGGTTGGCAGGTGTGTGATAAAACATCTGTGGTGGGGGCATGTGGATCTGCCATTGGCTTCCAAATGGATTGTGACTGACATTTTGCAGTCAGTAGAACCTTATATGTAAAAGCATATTGTTATATGGAGAGGTTTCAGGGCAATGTTCAGAATCAGGATGCTATGGTCAATAGGGCAAGTTATGTGGGATAGAAGCCTGGTTGGTGCATTCTCCTGCAGAACTCGACACACCACACTTGACAGAACTCACTTCAGCACTGTGTCCCAGGTGAACCCTTGTATTTAATGAAGCAAATACCAAACTCCCAGTGCAGCAGCAAGAAACACCTCGAAAGTGGAGGATGACCAAATGAATTTACAGTCCACACGGGGAGACACCTAGAATCCAGTGGCCACAGAATACCTACAAATAGAAAATTCAGCACTGCTGCCTCATGTTTATTGGAAAATAAGAAACCATGTCATCCAGGTCACATAGATGCAGAACCAGATTTGATGGTCTCACTACATATGAAGCTAATGCTTCTGACAACAGCATATATTTCATTGCCCAACCTCACAGGCAGTTTCTTCAGATGTTAGGCTGGCAGAACTTCATGTTTTTGGAGTGATTACCCTGTCCCTTACTTTTGGAAACTCCTCTACCAACTCCAAATTTGTGAACTTCTGAGCATTTTCCATTCCACATATGTATTCACAGATTTTCTAAATGTTCTCCTCTAATTGTGTCTTATGTAGGGCGAAGGTAATGTCAAGGCATTATTCTGAATGAGAGTGGGAAGATTTTTGTGTAGCACATATTTGCATACACATTGGATACATTTTCCAATTTTCCATTCGAAATACTGAATCCCTGACACTAACACATACCCTACTAGACTTTGACTTCTTATCCTAATTTGATGGAGAATAATAACCCAAACAGAATACAAATACAAGAGGTTCACAGGAGGCATGGTGTATAATTGGACTTGCCTTTCGTATGATAAATTGTAGGTGTTATAAATCTAGCGAATTTTAATTGAAATAGTTCTCCATGTGTTTTCAAAGTTAACAAATATGTGAATAACTGTCTCCCTTTCTCTGTAGCCTATTCATCACATGTATTTTTATAAGCACATACAGAATTCTAGCTGGTATCAGTCGTACATTTGGTGAGGTGGCTGGCTTGGCAGATACAAATTGTGAGAAGAGATCACTCCTACTTAACGCTGTTGGAACTGAAAATTCAACATATGGGTGAGCTTTTTAGTTAAACAACATGAATCCATGTACATTAAAATGAATATTTTTGGATCTGTGGATGATATATATTTCATGGTGAATTTCAATTCACATACATAATGCTACTTTTTAATGTCTGTGTGTGTGTGTGTCTGTGTGTATATATATATTTTCACTCTCCAGATTTTTCAAAATATTTAGTATATTTTTCTTTTTATACCCTCTCTAAATTCATTCATATTCATGTATGTGGATTTATAATCAACTTTTCACAAGATTATTCTCAGAAATATTCCTCCACCTGAAATACATATTTTTTTCCTTGTACTGAAAACTAACTTTGGGGGATCACATGATGGCGGCGAATGGAGTGCATTACCCCCATGTACCGCGTCACTGTGCGGGAAAATGACGAGTTAGAACGGCTAAAACCTATCTTGTTAGGAATTTCCAGCAAATTTGGGGTGCTCCGAAACCTAGTGGACATATATCCATCTCACGAGGATCAGCTACGGGGGCTCAAACGCGAGTGATTTTTCCGCACGGAGGGTCATGCTGCTTATTCAGCAAATTGCCCTGCAGCTAGAGTGTGTGGCGCGCAATGGGAAAAGACGAGATAGCATTGCAAATATACAGTGGTGCGGATTCTATGGGCTCCTGCCCGCTATGCAATTACTGTGCTCAGTGCTGAATTCTGGGATTGAGACGGGATGGATGTGGTCCAATTCCGTTCTCCATACCGGTCAGACCACAGAGGAAGCCAGCGTCCACCATCTTGAAGAGCTGACGTCACCATCCCTGTTTTCGACTGATCGCAGCTCATTCAGCTATAGAACAGGTAATTTCAGGATTCCATTCACCTTTGCTTCGCAGACAAATTACTCAGGCTCAGTGCTAAAGAACCCGCAGAAACTGCGTCTTGGAGCCTGCTCCTATTAGAACATACACTGAGCCCAGAGTGGCCAAATTTGGCCTCCCTGAAATGATCTGGCCCAGGGCTCAAGAACCCGTGGAAACTGCTTCCCGGTCCGGGTCTTGCTGAATAATGTGGAGGTAAATATCAACCGAGCCTTCATAGGCAGTGGCAACAGGATTGAGACGAGGCTTGTGAGGGCAAGTCAGGACTCACCCATTGCTTTGGTCACCCAGCAAAGGGAACGAAATGCTGCCTTTTGCATGGGATACCAACATGGCAGAGATCTGATGTCATCAGAAAGCAGCGGAGGAGATAACTTCATTAATACCAGCGGTGACAGAAACAGTTGGTCTCCTGGTAAAGAAAGTGAGTCAGAAACACCCGAGTCTCTCTCACTTTGTCATCAAGCCAGAGGGGCAGAGCAGAGCCGCTGCCCATGCCTGGAACAGGCCCAGCGACACACCTGCATGATACTCACTTCACCCCAATTGGAATAGAGGCAGAGCAGAGCCGCCACAGGTGCCCAGAACAGGCCTAGCGTCCAGCAGGCATGGTAGTCACGTCACCTCAATTGGAGTAATTGCAGAGCAGAGCCTTCTCCAGCACCTAGTACAATCCAAGTGGCCCACCGACATGGTAGTCACATAACCCCAATAGGAGTAGGGGCAGAGCAGAGTCTTTGCCCATGGTGCCCGGAACAGGCCCAGCAACCTGCCGGCTTCGTAGTCACGACACCCCAATTGGAGTAGCGGCAGAGCAGAGCCACCACCCGCGCCCTCAAGGTAGACAAATCTGCACCCGACCAGCAGAAGAGGCCCAGCCCCCTGCCAGCGCGGCAGACACTTCACCCCATTTGGAGTAGGGGCAGAGCAGATCCATCGCCCATGCCCGTAAGGTAGGCAGACCTGCGACCGACGGCAGAACAGGCCCACCCACCCGCCGGCATGGTAGTCACGTCACCCCAATTGGAGTAGGGGCAGAGCAGAGCCGCCGCCCACGCCTCTAAGGTAGGCAGACCTGAGACCGACTGGCAGAACACCCCAGGGGTCCATGGGTGTGGTACACACGTCACACCAATTAGAGGAGGGGCTTAGCAGAGCCGCTTCCGGCACCTGCAGGGTAGGCAGACCTGCGACCGATCAGGAGAACAGGCCCAGCGTCCCATCAGCATGGTAGATAGATCACCCCAATTGGAAGAGCACAACAGCCACCCCCCGCCCCTGCAAGGAAGACTTTTCAAATATACAAGAGCAATATAAATATATAGGGGGAAAATTTCAAAATCACAACAGTTTCACCAAGCAGAAAGAAACGCGAGCCGTATGAAAAGACAAAGAAAAAAGGACCACAAGCAATGCAGGTCAACACAACTTTAGAAGAGGTAATAGCTGCAGCAGATGGAATGTCAGATAAAAAACTCAGGATATACATGCTTCAGATAATCTGGAGTCTCAAGGAAGACATTAGACAGCAAAATCAGACAATGAAAGATCACTTCGACAATGAATTACACAAACAAATCCAAGAAGCAAAGATCAATTATACAGGGAGATAGAAGTTGTAAAAAATGACAAACAGAAATCCTAGAATTGCAGGAAGCAATAAAACAACTTAAAAACTCAATTGAGAACACTACCATCAGAGTAGAACACTTAGAAGATAGAACATCAGACAATGAAGACAAAGTATTTCAACTTGAAAAGAACATAGACAGCTCAGGAAGACTGTTAAGAAACCATGAACAGAACATCCGAGAAATATGGGATAACATAAAGAGACCAAACTTAAGAGTCATTGGGATACAGGAAGGTATAGAGGTCCAAACCAAAAGAATGAGCAATGTATTTAATGAAATAATACGAGAAAACTTCCCAGACTTGAAGAATGAGACAGACTCCCAAGTCCTAGAAGCCAACAGGACGCCGAATGTGCAAAATCATAAGAGATCCACACCTAGACGCATTATAATGAAGATACCCAAAGTACAGAATAAAGAGAGAATTTTAAAAGCTACAAGTGAAAGGAAGCAGATTACATTTAGGGCTAAAGCAATCAGGATAACAGCTGATATTTCAACACAGACTCTGAAAGCTAGAAGATCTTTGAAATATATGTTTTTGTCAGGAGCTTTAGCTTCATTTCTAGTGAAAGCATCAAAGCTGTGTCTGCATCTATGTAACCTGGAGAACATGGTTTCTTATTTTCCAAAAGACATGAGGCGGCAGTGCTGAATTCACTCTTTGCAGGTAAACTGTGGCCACTGAAGGCTAAGTGTCTCCCCGTGTGGACTGTGAAGCCATTTGGTCATCCTCCACTTTTCATGGTGTTTCTTGCCGCTGCACTGGGAGTTTGGTATTTGTTTCACTAAATAAAATGAGTTCAACTGAGACCCAGTGCTGGAGGGAGTTCTGTCATGTATGGTGGGTCAGGGTCTGCAGGAGAATTCACCAACCAGGATTCTATCCCACATAGATTGCCCCCTTGATCATAGCAACCTGATTCTGAACATTGCCCTGAAAATCTCCATATAAAAAGATGCCTTTACATGGAGAGGTTTCAGACATATAAGGTTCTGCTGGATGCACCATGTCAAGCCCTTTGGAAGTAATGGCAGATCCACATGGCCCCACAAGAGATGTTTTATCACACACCTGCACACCACCTGCACACACACCACTATTCAGTAGGCTACAAGTTACTGGCATTTCTGTTCTACACCATTTTTATGAAACCCAGACAATCAAGACACTATCTGGTACACTCATGATGAGCAAAAGGACATCAAAGGTTCTCCAGTGCCACCTGGTCATTGGAATGGCAAAAATTTCATGGTATTTATGTAGCCACTTTTCAAGGATGAAGTTGGAAGCACTGTGGGTTTCAATTCATTCAGGAACCATTAAATGGTGAGGAAGCTCATTTCAATAAAAGATCTGGAGAACTCTCACAGGCAATTTTTCCCAACGAGTGAGCTAGATCTCAGTTTAGAAGGGCGAATCTCATTAGTGGCCTATTCCACTGCCACACAAATGACCGCAATTGAAACCAAAACACTCCCACATGACCCTCATCTTCTGCCATAGAGACACTCATCATAACCTCTTGCTGCAGGTTTCCATGAGGGATGCAGGCCAAGACAGTGTCCAAAATAAGCTCACTTACCCCTCAATTGCCTAAAGTCAGGGTGGCCTGGACACCCTTCCTGTGAACCAGGAGTGATCAAATAGGCCTGCCCTTAATACTGCTCTGCTTCTCCATTTTGACTGTTACTGATTGTTGAGTATAAATTCTTTGTGTGAATTGGAGTCATGAGAAAATCCAAGCACCTATGCATTAGCCTCTTCAGGGCTTTGAAAAACTCATTTGACCCAAATGATATCTATTCTCACTTGATAGAGGTCAGGACTTACAGAGGAAGGCAAGAGACTTCATCCACATTGACTGCTCTTATGGCCATTTTGGTTTTGGATTCAGAGATGGGATCTTTCTGTAGATCCGTCAGGTACCGAGAATCTAAGCCCCAGCCTCACATAGGGCCAAGGGGCTGATTCAGACACATCCCTTTTGAAGCAATTAAGCAAACAGCCACAGGTGATGCCCATTCATTTTCATTTGAAAACTGTTTTCTTCAGGCTTTACAAAGGGGTTGCCTGAGGCAAAGAAATTCCTGACATTCAGGGCAACAGAACAATAGGTTAGCAAAAGGCCCAAAGCAGGGTTTCTCCACTGAGACTTTACTGGTCACACTGATATCTGAGTTTTCTGAGATGCTCCCATTGCCTTCAGCTATCCAGTACATGGCCATGTAACAAAGCTTGGAGGCGGTACATATCTTGGACACCAAACCATGAGACTATTCCGGAGAGTGGCCAGAATTCAGGAAGAAAACTGGAGCTTAGGAAGATAGTAGGTGTTGTCCATTCATAAGGCAAGCTGCAGTCCATTCATCAATTGCGCAGGATGAATGCTGGGTAGCTTTCTACTAGACAGGGCACTTCCATTGATGCATTCTCTTTTCAAATGTCAACAACCACGGACACAGTGGGATACACTTTTAGAAACCCTCGCCATGTCAAACGACTTTCTAGAAACAATCCACTCAAAAACAAACAATCCACCATCCCTACCTATTCTCAGAACATGAGACAAAACCACAAACTCACACCCACACCCACAAAGCACCTCCTTCCCAGAAGTAGGTCTTTGATTATCCGGAGTTTCCTCTGACTGGTGGGCCATACCATGTTCCCCCGAAATGGCCTGTACTTTCTCAGATTTGGTGTCTTTGCCAGAACAACTGCCTGCTTTCTCAGGAAACACCTGTCTTCATAGCTTTCCTGGCATTTGGCCATCCTCACATCAGTTGGTACCAATAAAGACTGACTCTGTCCTTGGTAAATCCAATCAAGTGTGCCAACTGGGACTGGCACTGGCTCTGGGGGCCTAGCTTCCTGGTTCCCAAGTTAAGAGAGTTCCACTACAAAGGAAGTGAGGTGAGGTCACTTTTTTCAGGAACTGAATGAGGTCACTGCCTTGGCAACTACTTTGCCCTAACAGTTGCTTCCAAGGGTCCCATGAGATGGATGCTGCCCCAATTCCTGTGACATTTTTACAAGTTAGAATGGTATATCAACCATAGTCACCCAGGAACAGCTCTCCACACAGGCTTGGTTTGGTCCATCTTCTCTACATTAAGAAGAGAGAGGCTGATT